>NC_031772.1:19247562-19296332 GCF_001522545.3 Parus major
AAAAAAGATACCCAAAGGCTTAATTAATGACAAATCCTCATATGTGCATGCACAAAAGGGTACTAGATTTCACCATGGGAGTTCAGCTTAAATACTTAATCTGGGGTGTTCAGACTTCCATTATAACAGGTTTATTATTATTTCTACACTCACTAATCATCTCGCATGTTAAACAACCAAACATTAAAATTAACTGCAGCCTGTCACAAGCCCTCGGGTAAGGATGCAATGACAAGATGTTATTTTGATGAGAAATCTCAAGATTGCTCTACCACATCAACTCACTTTTTTCTACAATTTTTTAAAAATTATATTCATAAGGTTCATTCACAGGTGATCTTTGTTACCTGCCTGCAGGAGAATCTAAGTCAATACGGTGTTCAAAACCATCTGTACAACTGTCTAGTTCTGGTGAGTGAGAACTCCCTGGAAACAAGACAAGAGTGTAATGATTATTCAGTTATGACAATTCAATTAATAAGTTACGAACCTCAGAAAGTGTTTTGTGTCATCTCTGGTGTGCTATTAGATCTAAGGTAGTATACAAAAGTGCCATTTTATTTTATGGCAGATAATCAATAGCATCAATAGCATCATCTTAAGCTTGAAAATTTTCGTTTCTCATTTATTCACTTACAGAAGCACAAATTTGGGTTGTTGAAGTAATAGAGAACAGCATCGTCACCCAATTACAAACACAGGAGATGCTTCTGATTTTAGGAACCACAGATATTCTGCTTAAACCCAGCTCTGGTCTGTAGAGTCTTTGAAAGAAGCAGTGGCACAGCAGGAACATGAGACCTTACTGTCTGGGTTGCAAACAATGGCTGGTTGTTGGCTTGTTCAAAGGTTCAGCTCCACATACATAAAATTAAGAATATGACTTTGAATTTAATATATTCTTTGAATTACGATCTCTTCCCTTTAAAACAACAGTGCTGATAACTCTGTGGCTTTAGTCTAAAATGATCAAAGAGCTCAACAGGGGCTGTCTGTACTGAATCACTTTTTCTGTTAGACTGCAAGGTAAAGTTACACCCCAATTCCTAAATGCAATCTGGCATGAAAACCTGGTTTGCTGTTTTCCATACAGCATTGTCTGACAGCTTGCCAGTTACACTGTTCTGACCCAATCTATTGTATTCTCTAAGTAAACATAAAAATACAAGGACTGAATCCTTCCCTATGCAAAAGCCACAGGAAGTCTTGTTTCTTAGCAAAAAAATTAATTTTTCCTACTAAAAATTGTTATCTGTGTAAAAGACTATAGGATTCAAAACATACCCCTCCAATACTGCACGGTAATTGGTCTTCCATACAAATGGATTCCATCCAGCAGAGCTTTTGCATAAGGCACCGATACTTTGTGTTTAAAGCAGACATATCCAAAAGACTTAGGTTTTCCTTCTTTGTCCTCACAAATCATCACTTTGGTTAATGGTCCAGCCTGAAAGAAATTTTGGTTATTTAGCAGAGACTGACACTTCATTGTGTTTGGAATATTTAATTATTTCTCTTCAGCCAGTCAGAAACCGTAAGTTTCTTACCGTGAAAAGGTCTCTCCACATTCCCAAAGATTCCCAAATGATTCTGAGCCTTCTACAAAAATCAGCTCCACAAATTTTAAAAGGGAACCAAGGATCAGCTCATGTTTAGTCTTTCATAACCAGAATTTTTATTATTTTTAGAATTCCATACCATAATAATTAGCTTGCCAAAGGGGAAGATTAATTTACTAACTTCATAGCAAAAGCTTCCAGTTCATAAACAAAAGTATTAAAAGTTTAGAAGCAGCAGTAGATACTTGCTCATCATTTGGTGGAGGGGAAGAGCTAGAGGTCAGGGGTGCATGTTTAGGACTATGCCATAGCAGGAATATTGAACTGGGTATTTTCCAAGACAGGGCAAGACTAAAATGAGAAGCATAGACTGTTGCAGTAAAAAGGAAACCTGAATGAAAGCAAGATAAAACAAGGGAAAATTACAAGATATTGGGATGACCTAAAGACCCAGATAAAAGCTGGCAGTTGGATGGCTGCTGCAGATTATGCAGAAGAATAGTGCAAAACTGTGTTCTAAGAGCATCTTTATCACTTTTGCATTTTGTATTGTATTACTCATGTCCTCTAAGAAGATGAACTTTCTTAAACTCACATTTATAGTTATACAGCAGACTACTCTTTAGTCTTGAAAACAGGTAGGAATTAAGCTCGGGCTTCTAACAGGTCCAACTACTTTGTGTTTCTACACTGCCACTGAAGGGTCGGGGTTTGAAGGGACTTCTGGGGAGCACGTTGTCCAACTCTCTTAACCGAACATCCCATTGGTGCAATTTTTCTTCTCGAGCATTGGAACAGCATTTCGATATAAAACGGTACCCGTCTTCAACCTGCAGAAAGAGCTCGTAGAGGATCTCCTCCCTGACCCGGCTCTCCAAGTTCCCCACGAGCAGAGTCTGCTCCGCCGCCTCGGACCGCCCCGGCGACGACATAGAGCCTGCGGGAACCTGCGGGAACCTGCGGGAACCTGCGGGAGCCTGCGGGAACCTGCGGGAGCCTGAGGGAGCCTGAGGGAGCCTGAGGGAGCCTGAGGGAGCCTGAGGGAGCCTGCGGGAGTGCGGGAACCTGCGGGAACCTGCGGGAACCTGCGGGAGCCTGCGGGAACCTGCGGGAACCTGCGGGAGCCTGCAGGAGCCTGCGGGAGCCTGCAGGAGCCTGAGGGAACCTGCGGGAGCCTGCGGGAACCTGCGGGAGCCTGCGGGAGCCTGCGGAAGCCTGCGGAAGCCTGCGGAAGCCTGAGGGAGCCTGCGGAAGCCTGAGGGAGCCTGAGGGAGTGCGAGAAGAGCGTCCCAGCTGCGGGGAAGCTGCGCCCCGGGACACGGTGTGAGGGGCCAGGCCCGGCTCATGGCAACGCTGGAACGCGGGCGGGTGTCGCGTCTGTTGGTGACACCACCCCCAACATCTGGTTGTGACACCGTACTTAATCATTCGGTGTATACTAATGATGGTAAATACATTGTAAATATGGTAAATACATAAATAAATAAAAGCAGGAAGGTTTTCTCTTCTATTTTTGCCACTGAATCTTAAGTCCTAGCCGGGCTAACTGGTGCAAAACAAGCCGACTAACCCTGAAAAACAAACCACCTCTCCAGACCAGTATTCACAAGTGTGTTCCCACGATCCACTCCTGCTATTAACATTACAACGAGCCCTTACTGTAGAAGAGGCTGCAAACAGAGTGAGTACTCAGCTCACTTGCAAAGACAGAGGGGTTTATCAGATGGAGCTTCATGCCAACCATACAGAACCATCTACTTCTGCACTGTATTATAGTGTTGGCTTCAACAGCAGAAATTATTTTATACCATTGAGCATCGGAACAACGGACTGACTTAATCTCTGCAATAAACTGCCGGACTTGTCCAGTCACGGCTGGGCAAATGAACAGAGACTTTTGCTCCTGATGAGCTTTCAATGGCAGTGGGTCACAGGCAGAAAGCCGGGAAAAAGAGTGTACCCAAAGCCCGGCTGCAGAAGCAACCCCTGAGCAGGGGAGCACTGAGCTCACGGCACAATGGGAATTCCTGCTCCAAGCTTTTTTCCTGTAGAAACACCAGATCAATCGCTAACCCTACTAGTCACAGCTTTTGTGAACATCAGTCAGTCAGTGTTCCTGAGCCTCCGTGGTTCTCTACAGTGACGGCACACTGAGTCCTCCCAGACAATTGGCAAGAAGCAGGGAGTGTTTCCCAGCTCTCATTAACCTGCAAGCACTGCCGAAGGGCATCAGCTGAGACAAAAGGAGCCCCACCTGTACCTCTGCCTCTCCCAGCTTGACAGGACTGGGCTGGGCTGAGAACTGCTCTGACCACAGAACCAGCAGAAAGTCTCCAGCACAAAGGGACACAGGCAGCAGAAGAGCAACTCTACAGGAGCTGTTTCTGGCAAACTGGGCTTGAATAGCGCCAGGGTGAAAAATCAGAGCAATGATTTCTGGAAAGAGCTGCATTGCCGAGTGCTACCAGAGCCCAAGAACTTGTCAGACAGAATATTTCACCTCTGTGGATCAAAGTAAAAAAGCCTTGTATCGTTGGTAGCCTCCGGGAATAAATAAGAATTGAGCACGTGAAATGCATTGCATGAACTCAATACCTGGGGTATGTGCACTGGAGATGAACACAATTATTGATACTTCAAATAACCAAAAACATTAACCAGACAGAGGAGTTAGGCTGCTCATTTCAATGAGCTTGCACCACAGGGTGCAAAATTTAAACTTTAAACGTTACCAGCATTCACAAAATCATGAACTTTGCATGGAATCAGTTACACTGCTATTGAAGTATAAGTTTATTCCCCTGAAGAAAAGAGGGGGGGGGAAGCAGTACAAGGCACTTCACAATACTGTGATTATTTTCACACAGACCACTGTTATTGCAATAATATCCATAAACAAGTACCAAATTTCCCTCAAAAGAAAATAAAATGCCAGTAAAAATTTTATGCAAGTCTTCATTCTCTTCAGATGGCTTTGGAAGTCTAATACTTCTGCATCTCAGGGCACAACAAACATTTTCAAAGGAGGGCTCAGACCAACAAACCCTAATCTCTACTAGCAGACAAATTCCTTACAGCATTCCCTCTTCAGGGAATACAGACACTGAGCGTATTTTAACTCATGGCTCATGTCGATTCCTTAGCAGTCACTAAGGAAATTCACTTCAAAATAATCTGCAACTATTGTAAAATTACTTCTCCACAAACCAATCTGTCTCTACGTTTATGAACATCAAGACAGAGAGAGCAGGAGAATGACAGGACTTAAGCAGAGCAATGGGGACAGGGAAAAAAAAAAAAAAAAAAAAAAGCAACAGGCATCAGGCCAGAGCAACAATAAAAATCAGGAGGAAGGACAGACTGATATAGAAACCAGGTGAGGGACAAGGAGTGAGAAAGTGGGATACTGTGAATGGAAGAAGGACAGGGAGCAGGATGCTGAGAGACAATGAGAACAGAGAATAACAGAGATAGGAAGAAGAAAAAAAAGAGGGCCAGATGGGGTGAAGTAATAAATATCAGGGTCGGGAAATAGCAAAAGGACCAGAGAGAGTAATAAATGAACAGGAAAGTGGAAAGGGAAAGTGAGAGCCAGAACTGAAAAAAAACCAGCAACATTTAGCAAAACAAAAGGAGAGGGAGAGAAACAAAAGGAAGGAGGGAAACAAATAGGAAGACAGGGACACACTGCAGTACACAGAGGAAAAAAATGTCAAAGAACAGGCCAGATAAATTGTGAGGGGAAAAGAGGCAGATTCAACTCAGAACAAATCAATGGAGAAGGAAAACACAGCTGTAAGCTGTACAAGAGAGAGGATGAAAAAAGAAGAGGGAACTGGTGTGGGACAGAAGCACAGAGAGAGAAAGTAGAGGGAGTGTGGTAGAAAGACAGAGAGAAAAGGAGAGATATAGGTAAACAAAATTAAGTAGTCAGAGAAGTATGCAAAAAAAAGGGGAGCAGGAGAGAACCAAAGAGGTCCTGAGACACACAAGAGGGGAGACAGGGCGCAAGAGACCTTGGGCTCACCTCAGCTCTGATTCTTGGCACCGCTGGGAAAATTTACCAGCTCGGATGCATCTTTCCCTTTCTTACCCAGAGAGACAGGCTTTCACTTGCCTGCAGAGACCAGCCAGATGGCCTCCATTTTTAATTTCCTTGCCTTTTTTATGGCCTCTCCAGTCTCTGCCACACCACAGCCTATCCGAGCCAGTAAGTGCTCGTTCTGTCCCGCTTCAGCCCACATCCTGGAGGGAGCAAGGCCGGTACTAACGTTGGAAATTTATACATAGAGTTTAATTTTTTTTTTTATAATGTAACTTTAGTCAGTTTAGTTTGCCCTGGGGGAAGGGAACTGAAGTTTCTTTTCAGGGGACTGGTTCACCAGGTGAGGTGTGATGAGCTTAACAACTTAAGGAACCGGGAGTAGCACAGAAGATAGCAAAAGAAAATGACCATTAATGACCATCAACTCCAGACATCATCACTGGCATGGTCAGAGACACTTGGTCTGGGAAAACAGATATAAGAATGAGAACCTACCTAATTAGCATTGAAGGCAAAGAAATCCGTATCCAATAGGAAACCAGATACTAAGAACTGAGTGACTTGAGAATAATGAACATTGAGCCAATGAATTTCTGTGGGTTTTGACTGTATAAAATATGTGAAAAATCTAGTAAAGAACTGTGGCATTGAATGGTTTTTTCTGCACGACCCAGGCAATGTGTGGATGAAATGATTTCTGTTGCACATCCTGGCCAGAATAAAATAATACCTTGATTATCTAACACTAAAATTGCTGGAGAGTTGGTTTGTTGTTTTGTTGGGTTTTTTTCCCACGCAGTTTCAGGGGACACTAATGACCCACTCAAGCCCCAGGCGGGTGTAGTCACTGACATCGCCCGGGGATGCTTTGGGTAAGAATAGACATTTAGATGTTCAGTTTGGCCTCTGGCAGAGGGAAAGAAGCATCAGCGACTGTTATTACTGTAGATCACCTGCACGAATCCCTCCTCCTGCAGGGGCTTCTGGGGAGACCTCGACGGCCAACCAACAAGGCTGGGGGCGGCCAGTGGACACAGAAGGTTTCAGGGGTGATGCTGAAGCTGGAGCAGCAGCACAGGGCGAACAGGGTCGGTGGAGGTTCAGGGGAGCTCCGGCGACAGGGAGAGGCGCCCAGCTCCTGCCCGGGGATGTGGCCGCCGCCGCCCGGACTGCAGCTTCTTCCCCGCAATCCCGGGCGGCCCGAGGCGGCTCTTCCACACCCACTGAGGCTCTCTGCCACCTCACCGCTTCCACCGCCGGGCCCCGAGCCCAGTGCTCAGCCACGCCGCTCCCGAGCTCACCGAGCAGCCCCGAGGAGCGCCGGGCGGCAGCGGCGATTTAGCTGCTCACCTGCAGTTCGTCCTTACGGCCAGGGGGTGGCAGCAAGGAGAGAACAGCAACTCCCCGCTCCCTCGGCCACCGCGCGTTCGCGGCTTTCTTGGCTGCAGGAGCAGCTACTGGCCGGGCGGTGGCGCCCGTGAGCGCGGCTCGGCGGGGCCGGGCGGGAGGTCACAGCCCAGGACGGGAAAGGACGGACGGAGGCGGGAAACGCGCGGGAAACGGCGTACAACAGATTCACCCGCCATAATGCTCAGCAGACAATTTATCTGCCATAACCCACACGAAGCAACCTAATCTGGCTAACTGCCCCACACTGAATAATCCATTGCAATGCCCACCCCCAAACTGGAAATATTTCACACCAAATTTTCCCAACTGTTGGTTTCATTGCCATTTTGGGGTTTTTTTGCTAGTAAAAAAATTGGATTTTACTTTCCCAAATATTCGATTTGGCAATTTTCTGGAGCTTTTTCACAACATAAAAACTAAGTGGATTTTGCTTCTGTCTCTGTGCATGAAAACATGAAGATTTTAGCTTTCTGGCTGCTCACATCTGCGCACCACAGGACAGCTCAAGCACCAGTGCCCACTGCCAGCATCATGGAAGTCCCTGGAGACGCTGCTGCTCTGAGCCCATAGCAGCACAGCAACACTCGACGGATGGGACCACGGGCAGTGTCACAGGCATTCAGCTTTCCTGAGAGCCCTAACACTGTCAGAATACAGCTGGCTGCAGACACTTCATGAGGTTCAACTACTTTTCACTATGGACACCTGATGAAGCCAAAGATGCCGATTTTCCCATCGTGCACATCTGTGCCCCATCTATCTTGGAAGACAGATCCTCACAATGCCAATGCAGGCAGGTGGAGTGAGAGAGCCCCCAGGACTCCTCTTCCCCAGGCTGAGCAGAGCAGAGGTTGTGCCCTCACCACCTCTTCTACACCTCCATCACTCCAGGTCCTCCACTCGCATTGTTCCAGTGCCCACACCTGCCTGGACCCACTGGTCCCAGCCTGCACACCATGCCCAGGCACAGCCCCCCCTTCCCTAGAGTGCCTCCTGTGCCCTTTGCTGGCACAGCCCAATTGTGCGACTGCCCTTGCTGACCGGGCACACTGCCCATTTCGGGCAGAATGTCCTCCAGGGCCACTGCCAAAGCCACAACTGGTCCCCAGCTCCCTAGCTCCTGCAGGGCACCAGCCCACTGCCAGGCTGGTGCTCAGTGTCCCCAGTAGCCCATTCCCCTCTTGCTTAGCCCAGGCTGTCAGTGTGATCACTTGCACCTTCCACCTCCACAGGACACTGAAGATAAGCCTCTGAGGGATCTCCCCCGTGCATGGCCACCAGCCAGGCTTGGACACTCAAGTACCAAAACCCTTGAAGTCAAAACAGATGGGGCAATCCCTCAAGGTGACCTGGCACCACTGGCTACACGAGAGCCCAGCTAACTCTCCCCAGATCCCTGCTCCTCCTGCACATCCAGAAGCATTTGTACCAACACCTTCCATGGGACAGAGAGGCTCTCCCACCCTTCCTCCTTGTGTTTCTGGAATATAGCTGTGGTAGTTGCTCAGATTGATGGGAGTCTCCCCAGAGAAGCAGGACCTTCTGAAGAGTAGGGCCTGGCACTGGCAGCATGGCTCCCCCCACTAGGCCCAGGATGCTCCCCAGCCAGTCAGAGCCATGTAGTAAACGGTTTAATTAACACACTGACAGCACCACAGCCAGGCTGAGCTGGACTTTATCCGCTGCTCTGCTTGGCCGCCAGTCTCTTGTCTCTCTCTTCAGCAATGGTCAGGCGGATGCCCTTCCCACGGGGCAAGGAGATCCACGGCTTGTTGCCCTGCAGCAAGGGAGAAAAAATGACATCAGGAAACCCAGACAGCCCTCTAAGGGGGAAAGCAGCAGAAGCCCACCCCTGCTCATGCTGGGCCAGGTACACACAGTGGTGGCATTGGCACAGCAGAGGTCCCTAAGGAAGGTGCCAAGGATGCACAGGTCCACAGCTGCCTTTTAGTCACATCCATGAAGAACACGCTTCAGCCAAAACCAAAACACCGCCCCTCTACAACCTGGACAAAGAGCCCATCAGGGATGTCAAAACAGCAGAGGCTTTGTGAGGGGCCCTGTGAGTCACAGCAGCTGCCCAGATAGCACCAAGGTCTGAGTACTGCTCAAGACCCAGTTCACAGGATTCAGAGCTGCTTCTTGAAAACACCCACATCCCCTAAAGTTGCAAATGCTTCTTCCCCTTCCCAGAGCAGGAAGAAATACAGGGAGCTGAGTCAGAAGTGAGGCCAGCACAGAAGGTCCACCTTGTGGGATGACAGCTGTTGAAGGAAACACCAAGGCTCTTTGCCTCAGCCAGCAGGCCCTCACAAGAGAGAACCCCCCACCAGGTGCCACTACAGCCTTACTTTGCCAATAACGAAGATGTTGGAGAGCCTGGTGGCAAAGCTGTTGCCGTTGGCATCCTTCACATGAACCACATCAAACGACCCGGGGTGCCTCTCCCGGTTGGTGATCACCCCAATACGGCCCAAGTTGGCACCGCCGGTCACCATGCACAGGTTACCTGAGTAAGGGAATACAGGTGTGACACGAGCTGGCACCAGGTGCTGTGAAGTCCTTCCACTTGGGCTCTCTGCCCACACCAAACATTCCCATCCCACCCATCCTAGCACTGCTCACAGCTCTGTGACTGAAACCATCTCTCAAAACTAAGAGACAAGCTGAAGCACCTCCCCCACTAGCTCACTGCTTCTACTTGGTGCCTCAGAACTGCCAAGTCCCTGCCAAATTCCTCCCACTGCCAGGACACAGGAAGAATCCCCTGCTCCAACTCCAGGTGAACATGCTCCTGGGAAACAAACCCTTCCCCAAGGTTGACACCACTGCCTCTCTATTTCAGTGCAAATATGCTTAGTATTTAACATCTGCACTGCTCTCCACAGTGGGGAAGGGTGAGGTGCTTTAATGGGATGCAAGACCTACCTGTGTCAAACTTGATGAAGTCTGTGATCTTGCCTGTCTCCAGGTCAATCTGGACCGTATCATTCACCTTGATGAGAGGGTCTGGATAGCGGATAGTGCGGGCATCATGAGTGACCAAGTGAGGGATTCCTTTGGTGCCCACAAAGATCTTCCTCACCTTGCACAGCTTGTACTGCAAACAAAACCCAACACCTCTCAGCTGAGGCAGCAAGTAATGCCAAGGACTAGGGAACTCTTGTACTCCAAAGAGCCACTAGCCAGCAGAACACCCAGACACTCAGGGCTCACATGACCCCATGCAGCGACTTGTCCAGCTCCCGGCCTAACAACTTTTGAACAGCTGCCATGCAGCTCTGCTACAGCCCCACCAGAAAACACCTCTGCTGTTGGGAGCAGCAGCCCACTTTGGCTGCAGCCTCCCCACAAACACTGGGCGTACTTTCACAGGCAAGTCTTTACCAGGGCAATTCCTTTCTTTATCCCCAAAGCCCATGGACACACAATGGAGGCTGCATTTCTCCAGGACTGAAGAGAGATCTCTGCACCCTCCAGGACACTGATTTCCCTCCTGATTGTCACGCTAACTCCCTCATAGCCTCTCTGGACCTCACAGATCAACATGGAGTAGTAGTCAGAGAAGTACATCACAAGGAGAAATACACCACAGCTGGCTCCAGCACAGCCAGTTCTGCCATCCACACAGCTGTGTGCCTGCACAGCCTGCCTTAAGGAAGGAGATGCAAAGCAGAGAACAGCGTTGCAGCTCAGGCACACCATGCCTGGGTTAAGGGAACGTATGAGGAAGTTGTTCCACAGCATCCAGGCTGAGTAGGCAGTTTTGATGCCCTGGGAAGAAGTTCAAGGCTTTTACACCACAGGCAATTCCATGCTTCTGGTTATTGTTAGCTGGCAAAGCCAAGACTCCACCCCAAAACTCTCTGATCCAGCCTATGCCAACAGTATCATCTCCAGCACCAGACAATGCACCTACACCCATCTGTGAACTTCTTTCATGTAACCAAGAGATCTCCCCCCCGACACAGGCTTCACCACAACCCTGAGCACCCCAATCCCAAGTGCAGCATGGCCTCAACTGTCAGGGAAGAAAGCCATCAGCTCTCATTCAGGAGATGCCAAAGAGGAAGCACTGCCCCAACCAAACACAACTGGTCTCATGCTTACACCACATCAAAGCTCCTCACCTTGGCCTCCTCAGGTGTGATGCGGTGAACAGCAAACCGGCCCTTGGTATCATACACCAGGCGGAAATGCTCACCTGTCTTCTCAATGCTGATGACATCTGATTGCAGACAGAGAAATAAAACAGCAGCTGTTATCAGCTCATTATCCAAGCTCACATTTAAAAAGAAACAGAGACTGCTGAACAACATTTAAGGTATGACTGATGAGGCTGGGATCTACCCTTGACCACAGACAACTTTTGCTGTGAAAGACTGCAAATTAGCAAAAAATGCTGAAGGCTGGAATCTGAACAGCAACTTACCCAGGTCATGTAGGAACTTACAGGCTACAGGTATCTGACTATGGTATTCACTGTAGAGCACAACTCCAAACAAAATAACAACTGCTTATATATATCTTTTCTTCAACTCCAGCAGAGAAACCTTGCCCCTCAAATAATGCCAGCCCCACAAAACGCTCCCCAGCCAAGGCAGCAGAGCTGCCTAAGGAATTGCCCCAACCCTACTCACCCATGAAGCCTGCAGGGTAGGTGATGTCAGTACGGACTTTGCCATCTATTTTGATGAACCTCTGCATGCAGATCTTCTTGACCTCATCTCCTGTCAGAGCATACTTCAGCCGGTTGCGCAGGAAGATGATGAGGGGAAGGCACTCTCTCAGCTTGTGGGGGCCTGTTGATGGGCGGGGTGCCTGTGGACAGAAGCTTTGTGCTGGAGGCTCAAACAGCATCAACCACCCCAGAGAAGGAAACCATGGTGCCAACAGCTCCCGGAAGAGCTCGGAAGGGCAGCACCACAAAGTGAAGCTGCCACGCAGGCAGTGGCCAGCTGAAGCTCTCTGTTCTTGGTATTCACAGCAGTTCCCCCTATGTCTTGCCAGACTCATAAAACTGTCCCCAACAGAGCACAACCATCCATCGCAACCCAGAGGTGGAAAAGAACGACAGGTTAAAACGGAACAACCAACGACCCCATCACGTCCTCTGCAAACGGGGGAACACGAGCACTATTCACAAAGACCCAAACGTTAAACAGACACCTCCTGCCCTGTCCAACTGCCCCTGTTCACCGCTCGCCCCCGCGCAGCACCTGAACATTTCTCCTGGTGTGACTGCAGCTGCCACGACCACCCCGGCCCCGGTCCCACCTCCGACCCGGGCCTCAACCCCAAACCCAAGCTCGACCGCAGCTTCAACCTCAAACCCAGGCCCGCACTCACGAAGACGCCCGTCAGCTTGTCCAGCATCCAGTGCTTGGGTGCTGCCACGCGCTTCAGATGCTTCTTGGGGCCGCGGGCCTACAGGACGGGACGTGAAGGGATGTGTTACGGGCCGCCGCCAGGTCCGGCCCTCCCAGCCATCCCTCCCCGGTCCCTTCAGACTGCCGCCCCTCCGACCCTAGCGCCGGGCTCCCTCCCGTGCTTGTCGCCCCGGGGCGGGCGGTCACAGCCCGCGGTAAGCGGGGGATGGCGGCGGATGCAGACGGGGAGCGGCGGCGCCGCACTCTCACCATGGCTGCGCTCTGCCGAGAAAGGGCTGGGGCTTCCGGCCCGCCGCTGATGGACACAGTGTGGCGGCAGCGACATGCGTCGCCCCCTGGCGGCCCGGAGGTCCAGGGCGGCCCGCGAGGTGACGGGGAGCTCGGAAGGGCTTGTTCGTTCCTGGCGGCCCCGACGGGGACACACCGCTGCGGGGCACCGCGCTCCGGGACTCCCTGCTCCTAGCCGAGCACTGTGTCCGTGCTCATCGCTGGTGGGGGACAGCCCCGCCACATTCAGGCCTTGCCGTTTGGAAGAGTGTGTGAGTATCGGGAGCTGAGCCAGGAGGTAACACCTGTGCCTGGACCTCACCCTGCCCACACCTGCCCTCCCACACCTGTGCCTTCTCCCTTTAGCACCCACTCCTGAATGCAGTTCGGGGGTCAAGTGGTCCCACCTGCCCTCCCCAGGGGGGCCGACGTGTCCCCACAGTGCCCCGGGGACAGTCGCAGACCCCCGCACCCTGCCAGGCAGCCCAATGAGTGCAACAGCCCCACACCTAGCACGTCCCCATAGCAGCGCTCCCGTAGCAGGGGGTGGCTGGGACAGAGGTCCCATTCCCCAGGGTGAGTGACACTGTCACCGAAAATGTCGGGATAAATGAGACTCTGTGTTTAGCTTAGAGAGCAGCAGTACTTTATTCACACTGCTGGGTGCATAGGGGGAGCGCCACCCATGATACATGCACGCTTTCAAAACTTCTCATTAATCATACACTTTAGCAAAGAAATTAATGTTCATTTGCTATAAAATACATAGTTATTTTCATTAATTAGTATTTTATCTTCTACTGGTTACAGATTTCTTGCTTCCCATGCTAATTAGTCAACATTTTTAATCTTGTTATTATCTTACTATCTTTTTCCCAGGTAAGACAATTGCTGAATTGTCCTTGTTAATTTCTTTATCTCTTGGTTCTGCAAAATGTCCTTGTAGTCTACAAATTCTGCATTCTGTGTGTCCAGTTTCAGCAATATATCTCTTCCATGTTTAGTCAATGAAGCATATCAAGGTTTGTTTAGCAAACCTTCAAAGTTATAGTGATTTTCTCGACCTGTGTTCCTACAATAGCAGCTTATGACAAACCTTGCTAAGTGCTTGACTACGGTGGAAAATTACACTGTTCAGGACTGATTAAAACAATTAATTAGAAATTTTAATTAGGAAAGTTGTATAATTTCAACAGGATAGGAACATCAGAAGCCGAGAAGACACACTGGAGCTGCGGGGCGTCCACACGCCTTCCACTAAGGGCTGCTCTCACACAATGTCCTTCGCCGAAATGGACAAGGGGCATAGCCGACGGAACAACGATCCTTCCAGATTTTATTAGAGGGCATCTTGAGAGCCACGCCTGCCGGGCCCACCGCAACCCCTAAGCGTTTTGGGGCAGGCAGCGCGGCCCCAGCTCCTCCTCCCGCTCCTTCCCACACTCGGCCGGCTTCCGAGCGTTCCCTGCGCCCGCAGCGCCGGTACCTGGGGCAGTCGGGACGCTGCTCACCGGTGGGGTGAGGTAGAAGCGCCCCCGCCCCAGCCTCAGGAGCCGGCCGGCAGGTCCGACGAGGAATCGAGCTCGTGGTGACCGAGCCAGAGCTCCGGCAGCTCGTCCGCCCTGCTGAGGCCAAGCTCCAGCACCAGCGCATGAGCACCTTGTCCACCGGGTCGGTGAGGCCGGGGTCAGAGGCCTGGAGCGGGCGGCTCCCCGCGGCTTCGTCCTCAAGCCCCGGGCGAGCGACGAGCACCGTTCTGCGGAGCTCCGGGGTCCAGCGCGGTTCTGGACGTGGAGCTTCTGCAGGCACAAGCTGGCCCGGAGGTTGGGACCCGCCTGGGGGGCCACAGAGGCGGGGAAGCAGGCGGAGTCCCCACCGCCGGCACCTCCTCGGCCCGGAAGGGGTAGCAGCGCAGGATGGCCATCGCCGTGAGGCCTTTCGTGCCCCGGGGAGGGGACTGTAAACAGCTCATCTCCGGCGTTTGCGAGGACACGGCCGCTCTCAGAGGGGCGCGGGCTACCCCGGGCGGGTGGGGTCCAGCGACGTACCCAAGATAGGGAGGGAAGTGGAGCGGCGCTCTGGCCTACCCCCGCCCTTGCTTGGGCAGCAAGGCAGGCATCCCATCCTGGATAGGGGGTGTAGGGATTTCCACCCAAGAGGCACCTCACCTAAAGCCACAACATTTGACACTTGTAGGGTTTCCTGTTTATTTTCTCAGCTGAGTTCCTGAAATAGCTCCCACAGCTTACAGGGCAGTCTGCCTGCTGTGGGGACAGAGCACATGGGGCCCTGAGGTGGGTCAGAGCCAGCATCTAACCAGCTTCTCTGCCCTCTCATTCCTCACCTTTTTCCCTGGATGGGCAGTCCCCAATCCTGACATCTCCTCCAGGCACTGGGATCCTTTGCTGAGGCAGTGGCAGCCCCTCCTGCCAGCGGTCACCATGCAAGACTGGTTAACACCACACCAGGTGCTAGGGGTACATGGAAGCAGGCAAGGAGTCAGGAGTCACAGGAGCCACATCCTGCTGACCTATCTCCACACCAGATTTCCTGTTGTTTCAATCAGCAGTGAAAAACAAATCCAAGGCCAGGCTGGGAACCCCTTTGTCTTGCTGTTTCTTCCACCATAATCTAATTAAAGCCACAGGAAATATGCTTTCCACAGTGACTGGACATCTTTAAAAGAATAATAAAAAGTCCATAGGCCAGGAGAATGAGGGGACAAGCGCTGCAGAGGCCAGGCTCCGTGGCCCTTGGCACTGGGATAGATCTGCTCCAGACACTTGTATACCTGTTCCCTTGCTGATAAACCTCATGGCAGCTCTCATGGGGCACCAGAGCATCTGGAAGTTCATCCAAGATCTCTCAGGACAGGAGCTACCACAATGCCTTGCACCTTCCTCAACACTCCTGAGAGGCTCTCCAGGGTCTGGCCCTTCTATGCAGAATTTCAGCTCACAAATGGCTCTGCAGTGTGTGGGGGGGTGATGCTGTGGAAAAGAGCACTGGCAAGGCAGGGTGGGTGGAAGAAGAAAGGAAAGGGCTGGAGGAGTATTTAAAGTATTTTATTTTTTAAAAATTCCCAGTTAAAAACACAATGGCTCTGCCTTTCTGTGGGTAAGAGACAACCTGTGGTGCCACAGGGTACCCCTCAGGGTCTACTTCCCAGGTGGGCAGCTCTGAGGCTGTGGCCTTATCAGGTAGGCAACACAGCACTGGGCTCCAGCTGGGGAGTGCTCACAGCTCTGAGCAGCCCCTCTCTTAAAATACATTTAAAAGCAGTTGTGACAACAAACTGTGGTGTTAAGGAAAGAGAAAGGAGCAAGGAAGGCTCTGCCAGCACTGGAAGGCTGTGGCCCACACTCCTGCCTGGGGAGAGCCACAGTGCTCGTGCCATGCAGCAGCTTTTATTCTTTGAAGAGAGAAAACAATTAACCAACCAACCAACCAACAGTACTTTCTTCCAAAGTTTCCCTGCAGCCACCAAGTTCATCATTTGTTCACATAAATATGCTGTCTTCCCCTTTGCCTGAGCTTTCCTTTTCTGCTAAACAACGTGCTTCAGATTCCCTGCAAATAAAAGGAAGCAGAAAAGGGTATTTCCACTGATATTTTAGCCTGATGGAGTGACCTGGCAAAGGGTGCCACTCCCATGCCTGATGGACTAGGCCACAATGTGGGAATTACAGCCTCAGCACAGATCTCAGTTCCTGCTGACCCCTCACTCCCTTTGCAGAAGCTGCTGCCCTCGTTTGAGCCAGGCTGTGGAAATTGCCACAGGGGGACCCTGCCACTGCTTTCAGTATGCTGAATACTGTTTTGGGATTTGTGGACCAGCATCTGAGAGGTACATGCTCACTGCTTGCTGCTTTGTCCTTTCAGGCTGGATTCACAGACAGGAGTGCACAGCCCTCCCTTCCAGCTCTGGAGTGATGTTGTTCCTCCTATCCTCTTGGACAGGTCCCCCAAGGAGGGGATGTCCTCTTCTTAGGATTGGCCTGTGCTTGGGAATGGACACCTGAATGCACTTCCTACCCTGCTTCCAACACCAGCACACTGCAACACACACAGATGGGAAAGGGCCCCATCGTGCTGTTCCCAGCCCCTCTGGTGGACAGGGACAAGAAAGATGGGAAAGGGCATTCAAAGAGTTTGGCTGGAGCTGGCAGAGCTCACCCAGCTGCCTTTCCTGAACTTAAAGAGTTTCAAGTCCTGCCTGCTGGAGACCTGTCCCAGTTCCAGAGAACTATTTCCCACAGTCTCCTCCTGGACCAACTGGAAAGACACAGATTGGATGGATGGTCTGCAAAGGGGATAGGGAGGGAGCTGGCTCACAGGGAGCTCACAGTTGGTGGTGATTTTTACATGGTCTTGCAGCCTGTCACAAGGGACTGATACTGAGCCCCATATTGCTCAACATCATAAATGACCTGGATAATGAGACTGAAAACAACCACAGCACCAAACTGGGTGCTGAGGTGAACACGTCAGAAGGGAGAGCCATCTTAGAGAGCTGGACAGGCTGGAAGACTGGGCTAAAAAGAACAGTCTTAAGTTTAACAAAGACAAAAGCAAGGTCCTGCACTTGAGATAGAAGGTGCCCAGTTCAGGCCAGGATCTGTGACTGGGAAGCAGCTTGTGAAAATGGATGTGGGGGTCCTGATAAGCAGTAAGCAGAAAGGGGTCCAGCAGTGTGCTGCTGCTGTGTCTGCAGTGTAGCAAACTGGATCCTGTGCAACAGGTGTAGGAGCATTACTAAGAGAAACCAGATCATCTCATTTCAGGTGCAGATGACAAACAGTGAGTACTGTGTCCAGTTATGATCCCCACAAATCACAAACATGGACAGAGCAGAGAAGGTCCAAAGGAGGACCACGAAGGTGATCAGATGCTGGAGAACCTGCCCAATGAGGAAATACTCTCCTAGCAGAAGACAAGGCTTAGGTGGGACCTCATCACAGTAATCTAGTACTTGAAGCCTATTCTGTAGGCTTCACAGGACAGAGGCTCTCTCTTCACAAAGAGCCACATAGAAAGGACAAGGGACAACAGGTGTGAGGTGTACCAGGAGAGGTTTCACCTTATTTTAAGCATTTTTTTTACAGTGAGAACAATCAATCACTGGAGGAAACTCCGCAGCGATGTGGTAGAGGCCCCACTGTCAGAAGTTTTCAGGATGTGACTGGACAGGTTGCTAAATAACCTTGTCTATGCTCCCTTTCCCATGAAAGTTTGGACCAGATGATCTTTGAAGTCCCGTAGAACCTGGGCTGTTCTGTGACAAGGCCCCAAGCTCCCCTGCCCAGCCAGAGCAAAGGCAATGCCAACTTTTGCTACAGGGACCAGTAACTCTATACCACCAACCCTGAAAATCCCAAGGGATGTGGGAGGCAAATGACACTGTGAACTAATGAGCAGCCAATGTGGTTCATCTTTTCATACAGTGAGAAAAACTCTAATGAGCTCTTCTGAAGCGCTCTCTAAAAAGACCTCTAAGCCTGAAGCAGGAGTGTTGGCTTAGACAACGCACCTTTGATAGAGTTCAGAATTTCTTGAATTCTCTGTGGCTCATTGCGGTCTGGTCTGCAGCTTGGTGTGATCTCCAGCACGTAATCAGGACCATACTCTGTGAAGAACTGCACAGAAGAGGAGAGAAAAGTCAGCAGAGAGGTCTCTGAAGGCTGAGGCTAGAGGGAGGGCTCCCCATGGGTACCTGCTTGTAAAAAGACAAAACAACCACATTTCTCCACCGAAGGGCCACATGTAGCTTCACTACATCAAGGTGGTACTTCAGCAGTGTCTGTGTCCACCTGTAGTTTTTAACCATTTCCCCGTTCAAGGGATGGGAAGCAGAGGCCAGTGAGGCAGCCAAAAGCAGTCAAATGTCTATCCCAATGCTTTATTGGGAAAGCTGTTGACACTCATTCTACACAATTATATTACAAATACAGGTTACCTGCAAATGGGATTTATTATTAAATGTCAAATGCTGTAATCACATATCCTACCATTCACCTCCTACCTTGCTGAGCACTGCCTTGATATGACTGTGAAACACCTGGGAAAGGAAAAATCACTGTGCTGCAAGGATACTGTCATGACTAAATGCTCAGACAGCATGCTGGAAACCTGCAGCACCTGGGGTTGATGCACTAACACAGAAATCACAGGTTACTGACAGCCATTGTGTCATGATTCTGGCCAAGACAGGGTCAGTTTTTGCAGTAGCTAGGAGGAGGCACAGCCAGGACACAGAGGTTATTCTACACCACCTCGTGTCATTGCTGAGGGCAGGTGAAAGGGACTGTGTTCCAGACAGAAAGGATTCCTTCCAGCTGAAATAATGTGGCAGAGGGAGCTGTGCAGTTTAGTCTATTATCAGGGGGGCAGAGGTGTTTCTGTGTGAATTGTTTCTTTTCTTGTTCCACCTGTCATTAGTATTGTTGCTGTTCAGTAAATTTTCTTATTTCAGCTGTGATCTTTACCCTTTATGCCTCCAATTGGAGGGGGTAGGGGGAGCAGTGCAAGCTCTTAGCAGAAGCACTAAACTGGAGAATACCATTCCTAAGACAACCTTAATTGGTGCCCAGTATGGGGCACAAAGGGTTGAGGTAATAACAGATCTGCTCAGAGTGGGCTAGGAACAAATTTGGTTCTAAGCATTTGTTCACATTAGGTAGAACCACTGGTCACAATGTTGCTTGTTCTGTTCATGTGGGTGTGGTACATATGTGTGAGCACGTATGTGTTCCTTGTGATGGTATTTTTCAGAGCAGGGAGAGGGATCAGGATTGCTTTCTTGCTGTACTGTGTGATATCATTTTATGAAATGATAACAAGGGCAATGAGGGTCATTTTGGATGTGTATTCAGTGTTCCTTTCCTACCCTTACCTTGGGCACTACCTTTGGTAGTCCATTAATAATGGTACTCAGCCTGAGGGGGACACAGGAGAGGATGATTCTCCCCAGCTTGCCAACCCCTCTTCCTCCTTCAGGCCTGTTACAACAGCTTTTGAGAAGTTTGAATTCCCTTTGGGTGTTACAGAAAGCATGTTCTTGTTGCTATGTCTCTTATGTATGTCTCCTCAGTACAATTTATAACATGTTGAGAGTCAGTGGAGTTCACACCATGTTTAGAATCAGGACAGAGATTTCTAGGAAGGTCATTCAGAGATCTGCCCCAAGGGCAGATAGTCAAAAGTGGCATAGAATGTGGGAGAAAATGGGCCAGTTTCTGGGGAAATTCTCTGCTCCAATGGTTTGGAAGTTCACCTCTGTACAATTACAGAACCCTGATAGAATGACAGAATACTTGCAAGGTGAGTGCTGTGTCAACTCCAGAGAGGAGCAACTTACTGGATTGTGCTGAGCCCTGGCTACTCTTTACCAGACACTGCTGGTCACCAGACAGAACCCTCAGGGGGAGGGAAGGAGAAAAGCAGAGCAACAGGAACTGTGGCCACTCAAACTGCAGCTAAAAAAAAGAATGAAAGCCTTGAGAAAGACAAAAGGCACATCCTAAAGAGCTCTTTGAGCAAAGCAGAGAATCCTTCTGCCCATCCTCTCTGTAACTATCTGAGATTGGAGTTTATTGCCACGTGAGACTTCTTGCAGAAAGCTGCAGACAGCCTCTGGTTTTGGGCACAAGCACCCACCATACTGCTAGGTCAGCGCAATATTGTTACCTAAGTGTCTTCAGAAAACAGGACTGAATGGCAAGGATGATGTGTGGATTAGGCATAACAACTGACTCTTCTGTAAGGAGAAGGAAGGGTTTTTCAAAGCATTACCTCATGATCAGGGATCTCAGAGGAGAGTGTTCTCCCAAGGATGACCCCGGTCAAGTATGTCCAGCAGCGAGCCGTGTTGGCAAGGTTGTAACCTCCTGTTTCCAGCAAGAGTTGGGATTTTGAGGAGGAAGAGTGGGGAAAGGGAAAAGAGAAAAAGAGATTTAAGTGGCAAGAACAAATCATGAAGCCACTGTGCACAGGTTACATGAATTCAGCTTATTTAATCCACTCAAGCTATGCCCAAAATCTGCCTTTTGCAGCTGCTGGTTACACAAGGCCACGTCTGAATGACGGTGTATGCAAGAGCAGACTGTTGGAATCTGAAATAAAAGCCTCTCTGAGTCTCTCAGAGAGAGAAAGGAACTAAAATATATTAAACTACATAGACATGAAGTAAGAGTGTAGGTTTTAGTTTTAAGTAAGTAGAAATATAGTTTAAGTGCCTTAAGAAATTGTGTTAGCTAGTAAAAGGTCCTAAGGCCTAGTTTAAAGTTCAGTAGTGTAACCTTTCACAGAATCAACTTAGTCCTAGACATAATGAATACATAGCTTACATTTCTAGATAAGACAGATAAAGCTATTCATGTAAACAGATAATGCTCTATATGTAGCATTTAGGTAAAGACTGACACTGCCTTCACATATTAGAATTAAGCTTAGATTGGTGTAGAAAGAATGTATTAGCATTGTGTTTTTAGCTGATTTTGAATATAATCCCCTGCACTGGGATGAAACAACAATACAAAGAACAACACCATCATCGTCATCACACCCAAAGAAGAGCTACTCCAACTGCTTCTACTGCCCAGACCAATGGGACTTTATGCTGGGAAGCTGCTGTTCAGAATTCGGGACTTTATGCCAAAAGTTTTTAGCACAAACTTTAATACTCTGAACTCTTTGCCTTCAAGACTGATGCATTCATGCAATAAATATTTTTATAGCAACCAGCAACTGCTCTTGTCTCCTTGAGACCTGGAGACCCCCACGAACCACTCAAAAGCAGACCTGTCAAACTGACCCTGTTTACATCCGGTGTGGCAGAGGCTGGTCCTCCACCCACCATCTCAGACCCAGGATGAGCTCCCAGCCCCATGTGCTGGAGGACTCTCTCCTGGCAACAAGGAGAGCCATTTGCAAGTAGCAGGCCACAGCAGAAATGGGGGCTTCCTGCTTTTTAATACCAGCTTTTGACCTATAATGCAATATATGCATACCCAGCCACACGCTGGTGAGCTCTTCAGCACCATCATGTTTGAGAGGACAACTGTGAAGCTCATCACTACAACTTGCTTTACATGGAAATGAGACTTCACAGTGAATAGGAAATGGTTACCTACATAGTAATGGAACATGAGCCCACAAGGAGAAACCTTAGCTGAATGCAATCCTGCAAGAGACTTGGGTGTCTTTTTCCAGAAAAGATGACTAGAATAGTAAAGGGAGAAAACCCCTTCCACAAGACAGAGAGACCATATTTTTCAATATTCCCTTCTGTTTGCTTTGGTCATTGTGGGGTTTTTTCCCTGCTTTTTTTTCACTTCACCCCCAATTTCCACTTCAAATGCTTCCACATGCTGCAGTGGTGGGACACTCCTTTGGTATTTTCACAAGTGACTAATAGTCTATCCTCATTTTTTAACAGAAATTTTGTGTTTTGTTTGAAAAGTGACATCTCCAGCACACTCACAGACAAGCCACAGCAGGACTGAACACTCATGACCTTTCCAAAACAAAGGGCATCAGATACATCAAATTTTAGCCTCAATATGCTATATCTGATTTCCCCCATCTCAAAAAGGACAACACCTAGAGCTGATCTGGCTCCAGTCATGGCACTCAAGGGCTTTCCCTGGCACACAGTGGCTTTTGTTCTGAAATGCTCTGTTAACATAAAGCCTGTCCTGTGCTCTCCCTACTGGACAAGCAGCTGGTTAGGCAGCACAGCAAAGCTGAGTCCCACTTAGCTTTCACTGGGTATCAGAGCCCTTCCAGGCAGCCAGGCCATGTCCCAGGGCCTCTGCTTGAATCTTAATGAAACCAGGTGCCCAAGGTAGGTTTGGGAACATAGCGCTCACTTTTAAAGAGAAGCACCAAAGGGCTGATCAGCAGAGATAGGAATCAGAAGTGTCACTGAGAAGTCAGGGTCAGTTTGTTGCCTCTCCTCTTCTCCAGAGGACCCATGCAGCTCTTAACTGAAGCTCTGAGTCAGAATTGAGACTTGCACCTGTCAGTATCAAGGATTTCAGGTGTGATAAAACAGTACTGTGCCACAGTGTGTCCTCATGACACTGCTCAGCAGTCACCCTGCTAAACTCTTACCAGTGCTGAGCCCAAGGGCAGGCAGGCACTCGAAGCAGGGTCACAGGAGGGACAAAGATGTTTCCCTGAGAAGAGCAGGATGCACTCACCTCCTCCCAGGACAAGAGTTGGTAGCTGCCACTGCAAGACATACTTGAGGCACTTGCCCACTCCCTCGGGTGTCATGTTGAAAGAGCACATGGGGTCTCCAGCAATGGTGTCTGCCCCCAGCTGCACCACAACTGCATTGGGGTTGAAGGCAGCATACACCTCCTTCAGCACTCTGGGGAGAGGAGAAGCAGTCCAGTTAATGCCAGCACAGCTCAGAGGAATGCTGGTGGCATGGCCCTGATCCCTCAGATCCACCAATGTCTCTCAAGGCTTCTGCACTCTGCTTCCACCCAACTCACACCAGTTACACTACCTCTGCTCCCAGTTAGCCTTCTACCTCCACAGCAAGTTTAGCTCTCAGAGCACTTACCAAAAGGCTCACAAATGTAAAAGCACCACTGATAACATGGCAGAGGGGAATCTTGTCCTCACCAGTTTAGTGGTAGCATCAAACCCCACATTTACACTGTCTACCTTTTGGCTGCAGGACAATCCAGGGGCTTTTCTGCCCTGTGAAACTCATGGTGGAAATCAGAGTCTGGCGAAACAACAATCCTGAACTCTCACACATCTCTCACCAGGACAGGAGAAACAGAGGAAGGCTCTGGCTAGGCTCTTACTCTCCTCTCTCCTATATGGCTCTTGTGGAAAAACTATTAGGAAAATCTCTGTGCTTTAGGGTGTAGTCAGCCTGCAAAAACCCACACTGGACAGAACTTCATGCTTCAAGCCCATTGTGGTTTTGGGAAGTACAGACAATCACCCTCAAACAACAGCTGGATGAGACATCCACAGTCATGCCTGTGACTGCCTCCCAGCCTGGACAGAACTCGAAGAGATTTCTAAGTCTCTTTGCAGAAGCTTTAGCTATACACAGCTTGAAATCTGTGGTAGGTTATGATGTCCTTCAGCTGTAAATGCATGCAGTGGGCTCCTGACCTGTCTCAGCCCCTAGAGCTGCCTCTCAAAAGCATGTCCTCTGGCACAAAGAGGGCTGCTCTGCCCCAGCAATAATGGCAAGCACCAATAAGCCAGTAGGAGGCATGGCCCCCACATGACTGCCCTACAAGTTTGTAGATGTTTCCGCCCTCAAGAAAGAGGTGGACATGCTACCATGTCCTGCAGCCCTGCACTGAGACTCCTCTGCCCTGGAAAAGAACAAGCCCCACAGCCCACTTTTGACATGGGCAACATCTTGTGAGGTCCATCATCAGCTGAGGGACAGAGGGGACTGCCAGGAGGCAGCTCTTTCACTGACAGATGTTCAGCCTTTAGCCTTTCAATCTTCCAGCACAGACCTAAGGTGCTAGGAAAATGCTTTCAGTCTTTCAAGACCCAAGCATATGTCCCACAGTCAGAATTCAGAGCACGCACTTGAAGAAAAACCATCTATCCCTAAGTCCACATCTAAAAATACTTGTCCTTTCTCAGTTTCTCCTTTGATACACACCTGTGGAGGTGTATCTAAGGAGACAGGCTAACCTGTGGCAGAGACCCTTGCAGCCAGCGACAAATGTCTCTGTATATACAGTTT
Organism: Parus major; assembly: GCF_001522545.3. NCBI lineage: Eukaryota > Metazoa > Chordata > Aves > Passeriformes > Paridae > Parus > Parus major. The sequence continues at coordinate 19,271,971 of NC_031772.1, forward strand.
GCTTAAGGGTTCAGACCAGACCTCTGAGATCTTACTGTCCATGTTCACTGTAATCAAAGGCTGCAACAGGGGAAAGGACAAACCTAAAGAAAGGACTGTAATTAAAAATACTAAGTTGTGTTTTATTTTATTCTCTAAAATCCCATCCAAGTCACTGTATCAGAGCAAAAGGGCTTACGATTCACAGATCTGGTAATACTTTTCATCCTGAATGCCATCTTGAATGGGCACATTCACGCTGTAATAGCGACCTTTTCCCAGGCCAACATCTGTCACATCACCAGTGCCTGCACAACAGAAACACCCCAATTAGGAGGGAAAGCATAGCAGCAGCAAGAGACGTGTGGGACGTCTCAAAGGCAAGCTGACAGCCAGGATGTTCAGTAGTGGAGAAGTCCACTTGCCACCACCAAGAAAGGAAGGGTGGAGGGACCTGGTTCTCTCCTTTGCCCAGTTCTGCCACACAGAAGGGGCTCTGCCTAGAGCTCAGCTACAGCCAGAAAGGGGGAAATGTCAAACATGTAGCTCCCCCTCTTTCCTTCTTCTGGGTCGAGAGAAGAGGCAGCAAGACATGCTGGCTAGACAGCAGGGATGGGACTTGCCTTTATGGAGGCCTCACCAGTGACATGTAAACCAAATGAGCACAAACCTCACAAGTTCAACTTGCCTGGGAAAAATCCTGGTGAAAATTTGTGCAGAGAAACAGTCATGACTTTCGAAGTGAAACTAAAGGCATCCTCAACTCCTATTAAGAAAGGGAAAAAAGCTTTCATGCATCATTTATATAAATGATGGAGTCTTAACGCACAGTTATTGATACACGCAGGGCAGCAAGAAGAGAAGGAGTAGCATGAACAAAGCAGAAATGCAGATGTGGCTCAATAAATACATCCTCAATCCACAGAGACTGGAGTTCAACTGCAGCAAAGATCACAGCTGCTATGAATCTGGCAGGAGTCATGCTAATCAGTACTGAATGGATCTCAACATCTCACGTCACTACCCATGGTAGCAGCACTTGCCTGCACTGCTAGGCCTGCAAAACTGGGAGAGGGATCTGAGCAGGGCTGCCTTGGCCAGAGCCTGGTTCTGATTAGAACCCGTGCTACTGGGCTCTCTTGCTTTTTCTCAATGCTGCTGTGGTTCAATGTGCCTTTTCCTTAAAGATACATTAAAATAGTGGGGGTGGAGAGGGAAAAAACAAGTAATAGGAAACATAACAGACACCAAATGCAGGGAGAAAACAGAACAAAATGAAACACATCATAAAATTTAGAAGAGCAGGAAATGTTAAATGGTGCAGAAATAATGTCCCTGAAGGACGAAGCAGTTTCACCAAGGCCAGCTCTGACTCTAAGATTTATAGCATCAAACCTCCTTTCAAAAGCACCATTTATTACTGGCTGCTTTCCTCTTGCAATGGACCCTTAAACAATTAAACCCTGCCAGCAACTGCTCTGCCAGGATGGGAGACTGGTACACATAATCTGTTGCTTTAGGTACACGACTTCTGCCCAGACCCTCAAGAGAGGTCTGAGGAGCAGCTTAGTGCAAGTCTGTAAAGCAGGACAAAGCAGAAATGGACTGAGGGAACTCAACTGCACCGAAAGGAGCCAAAGCCATGGCTGTTGCAGCAAGTAAAGCCCTGCTGTGCAGACAGGCCTTGACTTCTCCCATTCCTCCCTGAGTCTGTGCAGCTGTGCTGTTTGCAGCCTTTGCTGGGCCTTACCATCCCCATGATGTAAATCCAAATCGATATAAAGGACACGGTCAAACTTCTGGCGCAGCCGCAGGATACCCAAGACAGCATCATTCAGGTAACAGAAACCAGAAGCTTCATCCCTATGAAAACAATGTATGTGACATTGAATATTGCCAGTGCAATCACCACTGATCCCAGCATTCTCACTTTGACTTTGCAAGGGCAGGGGCACAGAGTAGTACAAAAACTCAGCCAAGGCCCTGCAGTGACCAAGAGACAGGTCAGAAGCAGCTCAAAACATGGCTGAGAAGCACAGAGAACAGGACTGCTTGTGCCAACTGCTTCTCAGCTCTGGGCTTTCTAGCAGGTGGGCAAGCATCAGTTGGCTCTGCTGCAGAGAGACTCTGGCCTGTGAGGGGGTACCTCTGACCACTGCACTGTTAAACAAATAAAATGTTAGCTTTCTGCACCTGAGACATTTTAAAGTTCAGAGCCACTCGACTCAAACCCACTCATTCTCTGAAGCAAGAGGACAGTCCCCTTGGCCGTTTTCCTGTGAGTTCTGGACAGGCAGCCACTCCATCCCAGCTGTCTGGGTGACAGCTCCTGGGAAGGTCCTGGCAGTGAAAGGCAGGTTCAAGGCAGTCACAGCAGTCTGGATTCTTCTGCTGTTCTAAAGTCTCAGGCTATGATGGTTAAGCCTCTTCCCAATGTAATTCCCTCCTTTCTCTTCACAGGAAATGCAGATGGGATGTGTCATATGCAGTCCCTCATGATACAGCTCCTGGGCTCAGCCCAGGAGAGAGTCCCAGCAGCTAAACAGAGGACAGGTGTACCATGGCAAGATTTATCATTAGCATTCACCAGGAACAGCTTACTTGCTGGCATCAAAGGAACAAGAAAGTTTCTTGACCCCTGCTCCAGCCTCACTCCAAAGTCAAGTCCCCATCACAACTTAGCACCAGTCCACACGCATACTTAAATCTTTCCTGGACAGCTATTTTAAAGCAAAGCTTTATACTTTGCAACAGGAGTACACAAATCCCTTTTGCATAAATTATATCAGGATGTAAGATGCACCTCTGGAAAATTCCTCTTGAGTTCCAGTCACATCACTCAGCTCATTTTCCCTGACATTTCCTGCTGAGCAACAGCTGGGAATGATGAGGAGCAAGCCAGGGGTGGCAGAACTGCACTTGCTTTCACTCTCTGCAAGTGCCATGGAGCACAGGTGTTTCCCAGGGACTCTGTTCATTTACAGTAATGCTGAAAATGAAGTTGTCAACAGGTATTCTGAAAATCGGACTCAACTGTGATTATCTACTTCTCCCCTCCCTCACAGCCCACAAGGAAGCAAAGGGAACCATGCTATGCCATCCTGTAATACACATCTCTGAAACTCAAGGCCAAGCAGAGAGCAGTGTCGGAGCTGCAGCTCAGGACCAGCACTTGGGATTCCCCCATGCTACCCAAAATCCACCCAGCAAAACTCGGAGTGTCAATGCCAGAAGGGAGGGTGAGGCTGGCTTGGGAAAAGGCACTTACTCAGCATCTTACCCTCAACCCCAAAGGCATCCTCTGAACCAAGAGCTTCCAAAGCCCCAGTCATTCCTACCTTTAGGACACTGGAAAATAACTAAACCACCAAACAGCAGGTGTTTTCTGACAAAAGGGATTTCTTTTGCTAGGACACAAGTCCTAGAACAAAGCACCTGCAGTTCGGTGTCAGTCTGGCTGGACCTTCACACTGGGCTGGCATCTACCCTGAAGCATCAGACACCAACTTACTGGGGTGACTGGGAAGACTGCTTTGAGATCAGTGAGTACCAAACGCCTATTTTTAAACAGACTCCTTGCTTCCCAGAACAGTGCTAATAGCTCAGCAGCAGCAGCAACACTGCTAAGACTGTTTTCATTAGAGGCATTTTTTAAGCCATGCAATCCAAACAGAAGGTAACATATTTCCCAAAAGCCATAAGTTCTGCACAGAGTGAGAGCTCGGCTCTGCTGAGTGAATGTCTCCTTGCACAGCAAGTTGCAGCTGAAGCCATTTTCAGCCAAGTGTCCACCAGGAAAAGGGCTGAGAAGGTGGTACTACTGGCACTTGCACACCACTGTTACACCTTCAGCATTCCTCTGCCAGTCCAGAAAAGTCACTGGAGCAAGACATCTGCACATGTGTGTACAAGCTGCCAGGGTTAGACACAGGGCCCATGAGAACTCCTGAGGCTCCCCAGGGACACAGAACAACACTGCAAACACCAGCTGGCTGTGGACAATGAAGGGTGGTGTCTTGTCTACACTGCAAAGGGTCCCCATGTTTTGGGAGATGGGGAGGATCAGTTAAATAAAACATACTTCCATGGAAAATGGGAAGGAAACAAATTATTTTACCACTACAGAACCACAGGACTCAGGGACAGAATTATGTCACAGGAAACAGCCCCCCAAGGAATGTGGGGAAACCCAACGTCAGTCCTGCACTGCTTCAAACCTCTTATTAAAAAACCCAAAAAGGCACACAAAACAATTTGGATATGTGACCACATTCCCACTGTGTTCCAAACTGGCAGTGAAATCAGTTTATCTCTCTACCGTGCTTCTTCATGGACCCAACAAAATACATTCTTACTTGAGCTTCCTGAGATAATGATGCATCAAGGAATCACAGGACACCTGTGAATATACCTGCCCCAGACCTGCTCTGCAGCACATGACAGTGACAATATCAGCACTGGGCAGTGACCTGCCTCTTCTTAGGCTTCTGCCCTGCCCTTTGCTTCCTTCCTCTCTATCTCCTGCCTTCTCTCACACCTTGCTTTCTCTTCCAACTGGATCATTGCACCCTGAGGGTTCACAAGGAAGCTGGGAGCTAGGAAGCAGGGTTTAGACACCAGATAAGAAAACAGAAGGAAAGAAATTGTTTTCTTACTTCTTTGCATGATGCCACCCTCCAGGCCAGTTAATTGCTACCTTGCACTTGCCATCCAGCAGGCACTGGGCTGCAGTGATGGTGGCTCCTCCCACAGCTGCTGCATACTCAAAGATCCCTTCAGTGGCTGGACAGTCGTAACCTGCAGGTAAGAGTCTGCATGTCAGACACAATAGGCCTTTTCCTCCAGGGGAAGCACATTCCTTTTGTTTGAGCCCTCAAGACTGACCCAGGCTCGATCAACCTGTTCCCAAAGAACTGACCCCAGTTCTCTGGGAACTCCATACTGGAGAAGTTCTTGAAAAACTGCTACCCATAGGAAAGACCCACACTGGAAAAGTTCACGGAAGACAGTGTCCTGTGGGAGGGACTCCACACACATGCAGGGCAGGAGCGAGGAGGAAGCAGCAGCAGAGATGTGTGAACTGACCACAACCCGTATTCCCTGTCCCCTTCCACTGCTTGAGGGGGAAAGTAGAAGAGCTGTGAGTGAAGTTGAGTCTGGGAAGAAAGGTGGATGAGGAGGATGGTGATTTGTTTTATTTTGAATTCTCACTATCCTATTCCATTATTAATTTGAAATAAATTGAATTAATTTTCCTATGTAGAGTCTCTTTTGCCAGTGAGAGCAACTGGAGAACTGGAGAGTCATCTCCCTGTTATTATCTTGACATGATCTTTTCCACTGTATTTTCTCCCCCACCCTACTGAGGGGGAGACAGACTGCACCTTGGTGGGCACCCAGCAAAAAAACCCCACCCATACCACAAAAGTCAACGCACCACAAAAAGCACAATCCAAATGTTTTCTTGCACTCAGTTCATTAAAAAAATGTGTCCTGAACCAACTTCTGAGTTGTGTGCCTGGCTTGCTGAACTTACTGGTTCCTCATACCAATCTCACAAAAAACTATTCTCAGATCTCTGGCTACTTGACCTGAAAAGCCCTGGCATGTTCACTGACATACCTCTTCCCTAAAAATGGACATCCATAAACGAGTCAAGCCTAGGTAAGCTGTAGGGCTATAAATATAATATGATCTTCACTTAGTCCTACAGCAGCCTCCCTGCAGCTGTTGCCCACAAAGCATGATACCAGGGCTGCTTGTCTTCCTGTAAAGAGAGCAGCTTCAGGAATGTAAGGAACACTCATGAGATCAAGCAGAGGATCTGCACCTTTGCCTCAGTTCTGGGTCACTCCTCCCATTCCTGAGACCAAGACAGTGCCCACTGCCATCTCACCTGCTTTACCTGCTGCATTGCTCAAGCTGTCTCAGGTCCAGGAAGGCAAAAGCCCTCTGCTCCAGACCTAAATCACTAGACAGACAGCAGCTGCTCTTGGTCATTACAGCTCCAGGCCACTGTTCATGCATGCCCTCCCCACAGCAGGCTTGCAGCAGCCAGTCCTGGCTCCAGCCCAAGAGCAGTGTCAGGGTCTTCCATCCTGTTCCAGAGCCTCAGAGCAGCAGCAAAGAGCATCAGCCTCAGCTGGCAAGAGACAGACCAAGCTTCACAGAGCAGCAAAGTGAGGCTAGCTGTACCCTCTGCTGGCACCAGGGAAAGCACCAGCCTGTCAGCTGTCTGCTGGGGTTCAGCAACACCCCATTAAAGACTGTTTCCTTCCAAAACCAAGCCCAGCATCCCCCTGAGCTCATCCTTCTAACTGCAGCTCCAGCAAATAGCATCCTGGCCCTGGTACTAATCTCTTGCTGAAGATGCACATCCTTACCCAGTCCATATTCCACAGACTCCGGGTGGTCATCATCGCCCTCCTCACTGACCTTCTGCAGGTGCTGCAGGTAAGCATCTGTGTGGAAACTCGCCATTTCCTCCATGGAGGCCACTTTTGGCTTGACTATCCTAGGCACAGAGAAAGAAGAGAGCATATCAGGGCAAGAGGCTCCAGGGTTCAGCTGGAATGTCCAGCTTTAGCCTTTACCCTAGGAGCCTTATTTTGGCTGTTACTGTTGTAAAAGCAAACAAAAAAGCAAACAAAACTCCCCTTCCTCTTGCACTGGACTGTCATTCAAGTGAGAAAGCCACCCAGCTGGGCTGGAGCAGGCCTTGCCCCTGGCTTGGCACTGCCTGTGGTGCCCACTCCAGTTAAGAACACCTGCAGGTGCTGCCTGCGTTAACCTACCCACTTTGCTTCAAGTTTTTTTTTTTCCCCTCTTCTGCATGTTCTCTCAGTTTGTGCAATCCCCATCATATCCAACATTCAGGTTACAGACAGAGGAACTAATGGAGGGAAATGCCCAGGCCCAGCACAGCCCTGTGGCAGGACCTCAACCTGCATCAGGAGCTGCACAATGCCTCTCCACATGCTGTGACCTGCACCAAAGCAGAGACTGTCACTGTTCCCAGGAACTTGCACAGCACTTTCCTGGGTCTAGGCACTTTGTAGTGTGCCTAAACAAATCCTGCGACACACTGAACCCTCCCCAAAACCTGAACACTGGGAGCACACACAGGCAGTGCAGCACAGCTCCACTGGTACAGGAAGAACACAGGAAGCTCCCAGCTCCAGGCTGACGCCGATGCTTCCCACCTCATGCAAGGGCAAACAGTCCTTCAGGTCTGCTCCTTAACAATACCTGCAGCCATTTCCCAAGCACACTCTGCCAGAAAAAGAAATCCCTACAATCACGCCACCAGCAGGGACAGTGTGAAACATGAAGTCACTCAGCACCTCCCAAACCTTAGTGGAGAATAAAACATCCCTTCATAGAAAACGGGAGCACTTACTTCATCTGGTCAAGTAAGCAATACGCTTCAATCAGTGAATGCACCATGCTGGCCTAAAGAGAAGAGTAAGACTGTAAGAGCAGGAGACAGAAAGACAGCAACCAGGGGCCCAAGGACTCGCAGACGAGGTGTGGCTCAGACCCCTCCCAGCAGCGACTTTCCCTGCCCGAGTCTCATCCCCAGCCCGTGCCCATGCCGTGTGGAAGGCCCTTCCGGTGTCCCGGGCAGAAGCACAGCCGCGCACAGCTTCCCGAGGAAGGGAAGCGTCGTTTCAGTGTCCGAGCCCGCGCTGCCAGAGGAGACGTGAACACGCAGACGGGCCCTCCCCACTCTAACCCCATACTCCTCCCGCCGGGGCCGCCCGTTCCTCCGCTTCTTCCTCTCCTACCGCCGTGCCGGGCGCCGGCTGCCTCCGCGCCCGGGCCTCACCGCTGTCCTCCCCGCGCCCCCTCGCCCCCGCCACGGCGCTGACCCGCTTGGGCACTTTGCAGAGGGAGTCGCAGAGGGTCACGTACTCCGGGCTGTATACGTAGACCGGCGGCGGCACCGCCGCCATCGGGGCCGGCACAGCCGGGACCAGCACCCGCAACACCACCGCTCGGGGCGCGCCAGGACCGGCAGTTCCGGCCCCGCGGCGTGCCGGGAACTGTAGGCCCGCCCCGCCACTACCCTTCCCCCAGCCCGGCCGCAGAAGAACAGGCCGCCAACTAGTGTTAGAGACATTTTTACTGGAGGCCCCACGCAGCCCGGGGTGGTGTTTATTCTCTAAGAATGTCATTTAAAAAGGCCCGAGGTCTGCACGCAGTACCCACACGGCGCCCGCCTTGCTCAAGGAATCGCGCCTCCGGGCCCCCTGACCCCGGCAGTTCCTACCGGCTCCCTCGGGTCAGAGAAAGGCGCCGGGCAGGGGCTAGGGCCGTTCCAGCCTCCCCTGAAGGGAGCAGAGGTCACACAGAGAGGGATTAGCCATGACAGTGATGCCTTAAGGCATCGATAGGAAAGATGTGTGCTAATGTCTCTACAAACAATTCCAGGGGTGAGGATATGGGTGTTAACATCTTAGAAATGGGTGTTAATGTTTCTGCCTACTTCAAGCCACCGGTTTGTTACGGAGCCCAGACAGCTGGACTCCTGAAACAGACAAATGGATCCACACAGGCCCGAGTTTCTGAACTTTGGGGGACAATGATAGGCTCAACGGGAAAATATGTGGTAAGCAGTTTGGGAAGGCTGTACCTTCCTAGTATCTCAGCCAATGGGGTAAGGAAGAGGGTAACATGCGGCTGGGAGTTTGGGATAAAAGGATGCTGCGCTTTCTGAAACCCCTAGATAGACTGTTCACAGGCTGATGCCCCAGTGGACTCTCTATCTTTATCTGAATAAAGTTGCAGGACTCCGTCTCCTTTTTGGACACTGTCTTTTCATAGCGCAATCTCCCACACAACCATATGTACAGAAGAGCTGCTACCCCAAGAGACCACCTGGCTTTGAGGCCAAACCCACCTGGACATCAGAAAACACAGGCACACACACAGGAAAACATCTGGCTCTGGAGCCAGCCCTATCCACAGTGAAGTGGTCAATTTTTCTCTGGAAACCATCTCTGCACTCACACACAGCCAGCCCTGGGTGCACCACAGCTGCATGGGCAGAGTGTGGTGTTGGCACATGGCACCGGCACTGTCACCCAGCTCAAGAGACAAGTTCAGCTGCTATCCATCACCCTCTCAGAAGGAGCTCAGGCTGTGACATCCACCTAGCAGAAACCACATCTTCTGTGCTGCCTAGAGTGAATGTGGCCCCTCAGACAGAGGTCCCATGAAAACACAGCCATCCAGGCCTGTGGGTGCAGGGAGTGCCAGAGCCTTTCACTGGGAAGGACGGCAGCAATGAGAACAGCTGTGTTTGATGTGGCCAAGATATGCCCACCCTTGGGGCTCAGCTCAGAGAGGACACAGAAAGATTAAGGGGCATAAGGGAGTCTGAGAAAAGACTGGTGGAACCAGGCTCTGCTCTCCCTGACAGGAACAGGAACAGCCACCCCAAAATACACAGGTTCAAGGGGATCCTGTATTCTCTCTTGCCAGGTGAAGGCAGTAACTTGGAAGGAGTAGGTGGAGGTAAATCCCCTCCTTTCCCACCTTGCCTCTGTACAGCAGGTATGAAGGTCTCATGTGTATGGCCAGGCAACAGATGATGTGGACGTTAGTCCATCTACACAAACAGGTACTGCCATGGCTGTGACACCCCTGGTCCATGTCCCCCTCCATTAGAAAGATGGGTTAGAATCGTGGATGACTCCTTTCTGAGGGTCCAATATGCCACATGGATGGTCCTCTTAAGGAAGTCTACTGCCTCCCTGGGGCCCAGGTTAAGCACAGCACTAGGAAACTTCCCAGCTGGGTTCAGCTTCACACCGTTATCCACTGCTGCTCTTCCATGCGGGTGGCAAAGAAACTGCAACTCATAGTCCAAGGGCAATCAAAGGAGACTTCAGGGCCTGGAGATGATTGGTAAGGGATTCTGGAATACAGGTTCTTTCCTCTGTCCTTCCAGTTGTGGGCAGCGACATTGAAAGAGATGGACTCAGCCTGTTGAATGTATGGCTTGGTGGCTGATGTCACTGCCACAATTTCAGGTTTTTAAATAATTTTTTAACAAGGCATGCTGCTCTTAGATGGGATTGACCTTTCCCAAAGGGGAAGAGGGTCTTTGCTCAGAGCTTTGCTTACTGAGAGCTGTAAACAAGTCTTGGAGGGGCACATAGATGATATCAGGCCGGCTTGTTACAAGCTGTGGGACATTGCAAGGTCAGAGGGCGCGAGTGTGGGTTCTTGGCCTGTTGCTCAATGTGCTGCATGTACTGGAACACACCTGAAGTCTTAGGGAGGTGAACCAGGGAGCCAAAAGGGACCCCCACTTCCTCCACCACTTTGTGGCATGTGTGCCTGATCCTCACCAGTCCAACTGCACCATCCTGAGTTGGGGCTGACCTGCAGGACAGATTACAGCAAGGATCCACTGTGTCCCCACCCCTCTCTGTGCAAGCCTGGGGTAGATGGGGCAGAAGCCAGAGATAAACATTAAAACATGGTTTTGATTGCATGGGTAACACCAAATAGCCAGCTCAGAGCTGCTTCACAGGGCACAAGAACTCAGGAAGCTGTGACTTGGCCACTAGCACCACTGCCAGGGATAGAGTAAATGGCACAGAGGGGCGGCCACTGGCATGTCCCAGCCAGCCAGAAGCCCTGTACTAGCATCTTGGAAGTAAAGGGATCCTGGGTACCACAACCTCTGCAGCTCTGCTGGACAGGACACCCAGCAGGGGATGATGGGCTGCCTGCTTGCAAGTAGCACAGCTGTGTCCGAGGCTGGATCATTGTGATTTGGATGTGCTGGGAGAAAGGCTCAGGCACCATCCCCTATTCCTCTAGCAAAACTTTTCCATCAGCAGCAGGAAGAGCAAGAGCCTCAGCCTACACTAGCATAAATCCTGCAGATTTGGAATAAAAAGCAGTTTTTAACTGCAAACCTGCTGGAGGCAGGGAGAGTGTGAGCTGCTCAGAGAGCACTGTAATGCTGAGCACACAGGTCTGGTCAGGGGAACCCTTTCCAACTCCCTCAGAATTCTGGGGGTAATGGTTCAGGAGGAGTCATGCAGACAGAACCTTCTAACACAAGCACACTTCAAAGATCAGCCCTTCTCTTGCTCTGCAGGACACACAGGCACAGGTCAGTTTAGGATACATGCCTTCTCTGGAGTTCCTCAGAAGGCTGTTCACCCACCAAGAGGCCAGGGCTGGGAGGAGAGATGGCCACGCAGGCTGCCTTGCAAACTAACCTAGTGTTCATCTTTACAAGCTGCATGAAACAACCATCCCAGAGCACCTACAACCCAGCGAGGAACTGCAAGAGCTACTGCATGGAGCAGCCATCTGTGGGCAGAAAGTCGTACACGTACAAGGCCGCTGACTTGGACAGGTAGGTCATGGTGCCAAACCGGCCGCTCGGTGCACTGTCATACAGCAAGCTGCAGATGCCTGTTGAAGGATCCCTCTCCAGCATGTGCTCATCAGCGCCCAGGGCTTTCTGGATTTTGAACAGGGAAGCAGAAAGGCATCATTAGGAATAGAGGTGATCTCCTCATCAGATTCCATCCCAAGCATACTCTGTTGCACTCAGTGTGACACATTGATGATGAACAGTGGGAGGAAGACACTACAGCTTTGCTGCGCCCTGTGAACACAATGGGGACAGCAGGCAGGGCTCTCCAAGTGGGTGAGCCCTGCACAGCTATGGGGAATGTAGCCAGCAGCCTTGGGTGAGGCCTGGCTCCTACCTGCTCCTCATAGAAGAGGTCATTGGCTATGTGCAAGATCTTTTCCACAGCTATGATGCCACCAATGGTGTGCACCTCCATGTCCACCAGCATGGTGAGCACTAAGATAGTTTCCACCAGCAGCTGCCTGTACTCTGGCTGGGGCACACGGTTGAGGACAGACTCCACATGCACAGCAAACTTCATTTCCCCTGGGGTCATCTGTGAGGAGGTAAAAAGAAGTGTATCTAGAGCACTGTATCACCTGCTCAGTTCCTGAGCTATGCTGGGTAGTCACCCAGGGTAATCAGCACATAATAACCCATGTGCCCCATTCACCATTCACATGAACCTCCTACCTCTCTGGTTGTTGAGGAGGGAAGAACAAAGCCCTCCACAGAGAGGCCATGGCACTGCAGAACAAGAAGGAGAGATCATGGTTATGGCTTGGAGAAGCACCATGCTAAGATACATAGGTACAGCTCACAAACTTGCTCCCACTTGTGCACTGGTGCGTGATACCCATACACCCCAGCTCCACCTTCTGATTCCATATAGCATCACTCCTTTCCCATCAGTTCAGCATCAGGCAGAGCCCCACTGCATGGGGCTCTGTTCCCTGGCTCACCATGCTGTTGATGGGCTATGCCCAGAGCACCTTCAGCTGTGGCTCTAGCCACGCCCTTGTCTGCCTGGTGCACGAAGCACCCAAGCAGACCCCAGCTCCCCTCTGCAAGGTGTAGGCTGAGGTAGGTTCTACAAGACTACAAGGCAGTGCATGCACATCGTCCACAACTTTCCAAGGTCAGCTGGAGGCCTTATCTATGAAACACGTATCTACACAACATCAGGGACCAGCCCTGAGTATCCCAGTTCCCCTGGCAAAGCTGGTGCCTGGGACCAGAGGCTCACATGCATGGAGAACACCAGCTGATGTCTAACTCACCTTCTGCAGGACCTTCCAGACCTTCTGGTAGAAGCCCACGGGGACTCGGTTAAGGGCCCCATCCAGCCGGCGCCTGCGCTGCCACTGGCCCTGCCGGGTGTCCGCACTGCCCTGGTCTTCCAGCATGCTTGAAAGTGAGTCCTTGCCCAGCAGCTCTGTGTGCCCAGCAGACTGGGTAGACAAAACAAGAACCACAGACACTGCTGCAAAGTTAAATATCCCACAGGAATGCAGTCTGCTGCTCCTTGAGAGTTTGTGGTTCTCCAGCCTCATTTCCAAGACAAAGCTGCCACCCCCTGACCCCAGCAAAGCCCACCTTACAGCCCCAGCTCACTGTAGCACCCCCCAGAGCACAGCTCCTTCCTGCAACCACAAACAGGACAAACCCCATGTGTGCAGCCAACAAACACACATTACCAGAGAGGACTTTAGGTTGGTATCCCCAGACTGCAAACTGAGGGGCTGAGGGAGAAAGGGAGAGATGGAAATGAGACCATGCCAGGGCAGGGCAGCAGTCACAGCAAACAGAGCAGCAGCAGCAGCACAAATCGGGGTCAGGCACAGGGCAGTTATCACAGGGCCAGGGTTGGCTGGAGACAGAGGGAGTTTTGAAAGGAAAGCTGCAGAGGGCTGCACATGCCAGGGCTGTAGCAGCAGTGGTTTGTGCTGGTGTGCACACAGGAATAGGACTGCTACCGCTCTGCTGGATGCTGGTATGGGCAGGGATGTAGTCTTGAGCAGACAGGAGGACCAGTAGGAAGGTTACTGCCCACAGACAACCCTCTGTGATGTCAGGTTTTGCACTGCAGCAAGTTGGCCCTAACTCTGCTGCATCAGCCTGGACCCAGCAAGCTCCATCTCTTTGATGACCTTCTAGAGCTCAGGACTTCTCTTGATCACAAGAGGAGATCCTAGGCATTTGTAGCTGACCAGAGGCCTCTTTCCCCAGTGAAGAAATAGCTGGGGAGGCTGCAGGCAAGACCCAGTGAACTGTCCAGCAGAATCACTACTGGCCATGGCACTGGCAGCATCAGGCCATCCTGCTCACCAGATTTTGTGGGTGTAACAATGTATTTGAGCACAGCTCCCAGCTGGCTGTAATGGCAATTGCTTAGAGGGGAAGCCAATTCATTGCTGCAACAGCTGAGGGAAGCTCGTTGACTCGTGCATGCAGGGAAGCTGCCCTGGTGCGTGGCATGAGGGGCAAAAGCTGAGGCTGCAGGACCAGGGAGGCTTCACCTTACTCCCAGGCAGAGACTGCCTACGTTTATCCAATTGCTGCAAGAGAAGAAGGAAATTAAGGTTCTGCTGTTGGATGATGCCCACCAAGACACTAGACACACCTGGGACACCACATGCTCCTCCCCATCCCTGTGCCTTCTCAAGCACCCCTATGCTCCCCTTGAACTGCCAGTGCAACCCCCTACCCACTACCAGATTCACCCCAGCTTTACCTCCAGGGCAGGACTGGAGACAAAATTAGCTCCTGGAAGCATCTGTGTCACCCATTTTTCCATCAGTTCTGCCTGGTTTGCAGCTGGTTTTCACCCACAAGACCTGTCATGAATGGCCTGCACCACCTGCCCTCACCTGTTTGATTTCACTTTTCAGCCTGACGAGGCCAGTGCGCTCAGACCTGGCGGTCCCGACAGCTCCCATGTCACAGATGGAGACAGCAGTGGTGAGCGATGAGTCCACTGAACGCACTGTTAGGGAAGAGAGATCTAGAGTGGGCAACAGCGCTCGAGGCATGGCCATCCCTCATTGCTGCCCAGGAACTGGTACCTCTGCACAACCTTGCCCTCTAACATAACAGCATCAGAGATCCATGAGCTCTGTACAGAGCTGCTTCAATTCAGACCCAGCCAGGTCAAGTGCCAAACTAAGCAGAGCTCAAATAGCCATGAGATTTGGGCTTGATCCCAGAAATCACTCAGCACCATTCTTATGAAGAGCAGAGCTTCCTGCTGGACCCCTCCAGTACTGAAGCCACTGTGCTGAACATAGGGGAGAACAGGGACACCCCTCATAGGTAGGAACATGTAGATCTGGCCATGCTCTGCACTCAGCTTTGCCCCAAGATGCTCTCCGCTGGGACTCACCACTCTTTTCCACCCCAAACTCCTTGCCAGAGAGGATGTGGTAGAGAAGGCTTTTCATGTCTGATGGGCTGAGATTCATCAGGTTTTCCGTGGCTTCTCCAGCTGGATAGAAGAGAACTGTGACTTTGTAGCCTGCCTCACAGTCCTCCTAGGACATTTCTACCCTGCATGCCATTATATGAGCAGGGGGAGCACTGGTACAGGAACTCATCTGGCAAGGACATACAGCAGCTCCAGGTGTTGCCTATAACATGGACTCATCCCATACCAGCCCAATACATGCTGGGATGGAGACTACAGTGCAATCACTTATTTGTGCTGCTCAAGAACATGTCCAACTGCAGACACTGGCACTTCCATGCAGGGTCTTGTTCTAATCTGAGCTGCCCACTTTTAACAGTACTCCTTTCTGGTTGACAGAGCCCTAAGCATCACAGCACCTACCCCAGCTAGGGTGCTGTCCCTGCCACATGTACCTGAACAACGCAGAGAGTGTGCCAGCTCTGTTGCCATCACCTGGATGATGAGCCCAATGCGGATGCGGAACATCTCAGCAAACAGTGCAGGCTGTGTGCGTATGTACATGGCCAAGTACACCATGATCTCCTGGAGGGGCAAAGGCAGATCACCTCACTGCTGTTCACCAGGGCAGACACCCAGCTGTGGGGTCCCCTGACACCCCGGCCCCTCACCTGGGTGAGGATGGACACACTGAGGTTCTTCTCACTGGCTTCATCAATAAGGCGAACGAGCTCCTCATAGGGGATCGGGCTGGGACGTGGACAAACAATGGAGCAGGTGAGAGGCAGCAGAACAAACCCTGCATACCCCCAGTCTGTACAGCCCCAAGAGGAGACATATAGGCTGGGGACAGCCACCCAAGGCCACTCCTGCCCATGGACCCCAGAGCAGCAGGCTCCCATCCAGACCCAGCCCAGCATGCTTGTGGAGAGAGAGGTGCCACACTCACATGGAGATTGTTTTCTCACGTGGCTCTGGGGGCAGCCCCACCGTCAAGTGTTTCTGGTGGGACAGGAGGTCAGTACAGGCCTGGGGACAGAAAGGTGGCTGCTGTCAACAGCTGAGGGTTTGGGGACTTAGCACAATGCAGAGGGAGACGGAGCTGATGAAGCCATGGTTCACCTGCTCACACTGCTGCCTCCTCCCTGACAGACCTCAGCCTCCTAGAGGCTGGCTGTATAGCTGTTACCTCATCCAGAGCTTCAACCTTTTTCTTGAGGATGCCAGAGATGTAGCGGATCAGGGCCCACTGGCGTGTCTCCCCCACCCGCACATACAACTCAGTGAGGAGCTCCTTGACGGTGGGGCCAGGCTCGCTATCAAGCCCCGTGTGCCACTCAGGTCCCCTGTGAAGGTGAAGGAGGTGCTGTGTTATATCCAGCAATTTGCCTGTCACAGCAGGCCCCCCGGGCTCTATGCACAGTTAGCCCTCAGGACACAGGTATCATCCTACTTGAGGATGTGGAGCATGTAAAGGATGTCTGCTTGCTCCTGCAGCGAGGGGCAGATGCGCAGCTGGTCCACCAGTGCCTTGCAGTCCACGTTGCCATCCTCACCACGTGGCAAGTTCATCTCTGTGTAGAGTGCATGGCTCTGGGGGAAGGGAGACCCGTGCTGCTGATTAGCACCACCAGCACCCTGCACCAAATGGACCCATGCATACTCCCCCCTCATCAAACGACAAGACTTTCCCTTGCAATCTTGCAAGGATACTGGCTAGAGCTGAAAGGATAGCTCAGTCTGGGAAAGACAGAGCTCACCTTGCTGTCCAAGTCATGCTGATGGGGTGAACTCAGCAGCTTGACCGACTGCTGTGATGCCTGGAAGATCCTGATGGGGACATACATCCCAACATCTAAAAAAAACCCCACAGGTTGGCAGAGACATGTCCAGCCCCAATCACCACTACTTTACCCCAAACTACCTCAGACACTCCGACACTGCTTCCCCAGCGGTCCTTGCAGAGAAGTTGGCTATGGGAGAAGCAGCCCCTGTCTACCCATTCAGAGGAACACTGCAGGGAGCTGCCATCCTTTATTGAGTTTTCATGGGGCTGCACAGGCACCAACTCCAAGATACTGCATGGCCAGGACTAACATGATGGACACAAAGTGCCTTTGCCCAGGTAAAAGCTTAGTTCCTCTGCAATCCATGGGAACCCCAGCATCATACAGCTGTGAAAGCTCCCAAAGCACTTCCACCTCACCCTTGGGCTCAAGGGAAGGTGGGGAGGGTGTTGGAGTTACTCACTCTGAACATGCAGGTCCTTAGCCTTGGATGCCAGGGATATGAGGTCACGGGTGGTGTGGACAGCAGCCCTGAAGCGGCTCAGCCCTCCCTGCTGGGTGGTGGGAGGCAGGTTTGACTGGGGAGTCGTGTGCTGCAGCAGGTGATCCAGATACTGAGCAACCTCATCATCAGTGTCCTCTGGAAGGGAAGGCAGCACAGCAGGGGTTCAGCCACTTTGAGTTGTGGCACCCAAAGGCCCAGAGAGCTCCCAGCTGTGCCTCAGCAGGAACAAAGCTTTGCTGGCTGCATGAAGTGACAGTGTAGGGCCAGTGCTGTCAGACAGATGGATTAATGGACAGTGCCAGCAGCCCGGCACACAAAGCACCCCTGTTCCTACATCACTCCTGCCTGGGACACTGCCTGCCCCAAACTGGGGCTCCCTCTGTGTCCCACCTTGACAGGGCTGCAGCATGTCTCTGATCCAAGCTTCTTCAAGGACAGGAGTGTCTCACTCAAACCCTGCAGGAAAACCCTCACTCTTTCTCTCCAGGGAAGAAGTGGGGAGGTAGACCCAGAGGCAGCTTGTCCAAGCAGAGACCCCTTACAAGCACCACAGCACAGCAAGGGCATCTTTCAAGCAGGACTCCAGCAAGGGAGCAAGGCAAGGTGGGTTTTACAACAATTATTTGCAAGTTGGAGTTACAAGAAGAGTTATAGTTCCTGCCTTGCTCTTTGCCCAGCTTCAAGTAGCTCCAAACACCACATCAGGAGCATCACGAACTAAGAGCAGCATGGAAGAGGGTGCTCAGAGGCCAAGTCTCTCCTCAGTCAGGAGGTAAAAGTGAGAGGGGACCCATGGGGAGGAACTGCCCCAGATAAAACACAGAGATGTCAGTGCACTTACAGTGGGCCAGGGCAAAGCTATGCTGCTCTCCAGCTGGAAAACCTGGAGGTGTGTTAGCTCCAGGAGATGAGCTACTGAGTGCACCTGAAGCAGCACGGCTTTCCACCCCTTGACAGAATGCCTCAAGACAGTGCCTGAAGGTTAGGCTGGAAAAATCCTCTAAGCACCACCCTTGAGAACATTCACCTGCCTGGCTGCACCATCTGACCAAAGGAAAACCTTAAAATTTAGCATCTTTAAGATGCTGTTGAAAGGCCAGGCAGATCCTCTCGCTGGAGCTGGGAGGTGAAGCAGACACCTTGGACTAACCCTGATGCAGCAAGTGAGAGAAGGGCAAGAAAAATTAGCATTCAGAGTTCCAGCAGTACATTCACTGGCTGCAGGAGCTGCAGAGGTAAAACAGATAGTGGGAAGGCTGATGATGACCAGTACTAGGTCACACAGATGTCCCCAGTCCTGCTTGCAAGAGGAACAGCAAAACTTGCACCCTGCCATGGTCCCAGTACAAGGGTGGGTCCCTCATACTGTGATGGGCCAAGGTATTTTCAGGTACTCTCTACACAGCAGTAAGGCTTCAGTTTGGCACTCGCTGGAGCAGTTCTGTGCAGGGGAGGAGAAAGGCTTTGGGAAAAAACAGATTAATTAATGACATGGTGGCTCTTCCCCACCACCTTGGTCACTGTGCTATCACCTTCTGCACTGGCATTTATGCATCGAAGACCCTCAGCCACATCCCCCAAGCAGAGGCAGGCTGCCAACCCTTTATCTCTTCTCCACACAGCAGCTTCTGAAGGTCAGAGCTGCTCTTTCCAGACAAGGTTGACAGAGGGTCAGATGGGAACATAGTGAAAACCCAAGTACATGACGAACACATTGGTGCATACTGGCAGGGAGGTTGGGTGCTGTGGCTGTGAGTTAGGCATTTGCCACCCCTGTTCTGAAGGAAGAGGGAGAACAGGCCTGTTCTCCCTTACCATCCTCTGCTACCTGCAAGCCATGCAGCCACTCCTCAGCATCTAGCTTCTTAAAGCTGTCACTGCTGAGCCTTTAAGTCTTGGCAAAGACCTTACCCTCTGGCCCAGGGTCCATAAAGCTGAGGTGTGTTCGGCATGACGTTGTCAGGAACTCCGACAATCTACCAGTCTGAATTCTGGGCAAGAGATAGGAAGGTCAAATGGAGAAGAAAGGGGAGGTGATACCCTTGCCTGTACCTCCTGGCTCCAGGGCAAGCCCTTTGATGGGGAGAGACATGTTCACCAGGATCATACACAGACTGGGGTCTACTTTAGCTGTCTGCAACTCTTTCAGCCATGAGTGGGCATGGAAGGGCTGCCCAAAAGCTATTAGAGGAATCCTGCAGCCATGGGTTTGATGACATTAAGAGCTCTGTCCTCTCTTTCATCTCCTCTGTTGTGATTGTAGCCCCAGGGCATGCTGATAGCCTAGCACACCCCAGTGTATCCTCCCCATCTTGCTCCCCCCACAGCCTATGCTCTGCCCAGAAGGTATCCTTATAACCAAGTTTTTGTAGGCCATCAGCCCCCTCCCTCCTGCACTGCAGGAAGCTGCACTCACCTTGCACCTCCGAAATACCCATCCTGCAGCTTCTGCAGCATTGCTAGCACTGTGGGATGCACACTGCTGCTGGTTTCATCTGTGTGGAAGATGCACAGGCAGTCAGGCTCTCATGCTCAAACTCACTCCCAGCAAGTAACTCAGGGCCAGCTGGGCATTCAGACACCCAAAGCACCATGGCCAGACCCTTACTCTGGGGTACATGATCAGGCTGTGGTACCAAAAGCACCACCCAAAAAGGGAAATTCTGGACTGTCTAGGCTGGATTCAAGGAAAACCATGCCAGAATGCACTCCAGGCTCCTCAGATTTCACCTTATTCTGAAGCAGTACAAGACAGCAGCACCTAATAGCCCCCTGCTCTATCTCTGCCCTTCACATGAGGAAGCAGAGGAGTTGGCTACTGTCAAGGGCAGGAGGCACCACAGCAAAAGGCATGCTCAAAAAATTAAGGGGATTTCAAGTACACAAGGAGAGACAGAAAGGCGTTAAAGTAGAAGAAAGTCATCTTCCTGCACCAGGCTCACAGCGAAGGCATGAGCTGCTGCAGGCAAGTCAGTTCTACACTGTGCCTTTGCTTCTTTTGGTTTACTGTTTTCCCCCTTCTGTTGATTAGGAAAGCCTTTAGGAAGTGCTCAGTCTTAGGGAAGAGTCAAGATGTAGAAAGAGCACCAAGAACACTTCTATAGAGAAATTGCTTTTTCTGGTCTTGCCCCCAAAAGGCCTTCCCATAAGCCTATCTGCCTGGAGCCTGAATACATCTGTGCCAACAAACAGCCCTTGAGCTGAAGGCACTAGTGCCTGTCAAGCAACCAACCCTGTTAGCTGCCTGGCCAGCTGCCCACTCAGCATGGCTCCTCTGAGCAGTGAGCTCTTCACAGGACACTACTGGCTGCTCCAGCCTTACCACGTCCCTGTTACTGAGATGGTCACACATCTGCCCAACCCCTTCCTCCAGCAGAGCTATTTTCCAGGGATGCTCTAGCCAAAGGTCTTGCAAGGCTGGAGTATCTATACCGAGCATAGTGTGAGAGATGGGGAAGGTGATGGTTGGTCGCCCAGTCATCCTCCAGCGGCTGCAGAGGTAGGAGAGGTCTGTCCTCAGCATCTCCACAATCATTTTGTTGTCAAGAGCCAGGTAGAACTGCTGCTGGTCTATGAACTGTGAGGACAACAGGAAACGTGATCAGCCCTTCACGCAGTCACCAGGTCCTTATGGTGCCACCCACGTCTTTCCACAGGCACGCAGTCAAGCTAGCCACGCTGCACACCCAGAGGGCACACGCCTTTGCACTGACGGCTCAGCCCACCTTACTTAGCAGTTGCTAGTACAGCCTAGCAAGGGACCCTCAGCATCCAGGGCAGCTACTGGCCACTAACAACTATGAGGACATAACTAATGCCACAGCTCAGCAGCAGCAGCATCCAGCCCCACGCAGCCAGTCCGTGTTGTGCCTGTTCCAAGCAAATATGCACACCTCAGAGAGCTAGGCTTGCAACACTGCTTTTCCCCTGGACACATATCCCTGGACTGCCATCAGTCTCTTCTTGGTGTCCTTGTCAGGGTGAGCAGAGATTTTCATCCAATACTCATCATTAAAAGGCTCAAACTGACCCAAAACCCATACAGCCAGAACCATCAACTGTGCTGCCTCATGCCACAGAGCTGGACTACTCCACACTCCCAGGCTCTTCAGAGAGTGTTGGGTCACACCTTAGAATTCCTTGAGTACCCAGTCCTTGAAGAAACTTCCTGCCCAGTTTCATATCACAGAACAGCTAGGGATGAACCTGTGCAATGTCACTCACCTGTGGGGTAAAGGTAAAGATGCTCTTCCTGATTTTGTAGAGCTTGGAGGTCCCAAGGACACCCATATGCCGGTAGGGCCGTCCAGTAAGGCACATCTGCTTGTTGCGGCCTGAGAGTGCAGAAAGATGAGTTTTTAGTACAAGCGTCCTCATGAAAGGGGCTGCAACAGCAAGTAGTGCCAAGCCTTTTGCTACCAGACAGCACAGAAATGCTGGTTTGTAGTTGGGATATCCTAGAACACTGTATCAAGCTGGTACAGCTCTAAGGGACAGTAATTCTCTGTATCCTGACCTGCCCAGAGGGGTAGGGACATGTTGAAACAGTGACACACAGCCTGTCCTGACTTCTGCAGTGTCACACCTTCTGGTCTTTGGGATTGTCAGAAGCTGGAGCAGGGCCAGGGGTGCCCTTCTGCATAGGGCTGCCCCCCCTAAGTTGACAGCTCTATCAGCATTCAATTCAATTCAAATTACTCCTGGATTACTCCCAAAGCCCAGGACAGTGCAGCAACAGCATCACCCTTTGCTCATCAGCTCTGGCAGCTGCCAGGCTGCTCCCCCTGCCCATGTCACACTTGGCCTTTTGGTGGCCTAAATTAGCTGCCAAATTAAATCACAGCAGATCAGGTGTCTCCTTTGGCCCAGGCTAAATCTCTGGCTCCTGCAAAATAAACCCCATGCCTGAGGGGCTACAGCATCAAGGAGCAAGCATGCAGAGGTGAGCACATCCTCCCTTCACACTCAGCCCTTCCCACCCAACAGCAACATCCATGCTGTCTGAACTCTGGGCTCTCTTCACTAGGGATGGCCAGAAGACCCTTCCTAGGGTTTGGCTAGCCTCCCCCATCCAGATCTGAGTACAGGAATGGAAGACAATTCCTGCCCACACCAGGTTCAACCTACAGGGATCAAAGTCTCTGTTCCTGGGGTGACTGTGCAACTGCAAGCCAAAGCTCTATCCCTGTCAGAATCACACTGAACAGCACTGTCTGCCACCTTGTTCCCCTTGGCCATCAGTGGCTTTATCAGGCCTAGAAATGGGCAGCAGAGCCCTCATCAGCCAAGCAGAGAGCAGGACACGAATGTCTATGAGCAGAAGTGCCAGTGGTGGGACAGATGCTTCTGCACCACCTTTGCTACAGAAGCAGGGAGCCCAGCTCACCCAGCCGGGCATAGATGTGGCTGAGGATGCGAGCAGGCTGCACTCTGATGGGGTAGACGTCTGCCACAGTCTCCACATCAATGCCTTCCTTCTGCAGGATTGCCTTGATCCCCTCTGTTTCAGCCAGGATACACACTGTGGAGAGAGGACAGTCTCAGGGCAACAGAGGCACAAGGATGTACTGCCCCATGCCTTTGGGGACACATAGAAGGCACCATACCAAAGAGAAAAAGCTGTCTGGGATCCCTTGGGAACCAGTTCCCACTGCAGAAGTCTGATTTGCCCCTCCTAACACTTTATACATACAAGTTTTCCCCACCAAGTGTCAGGAAGACAGTTTTCAACCTGTCTGCAGAGAAGGCTGCAGCAGGTGATGGTGTTGTGGGTCAACACAGGATGAAACAGAAGAACTTGCACCCTTGTCCTCCACCCAGCTGGACAGGGCTGAGACTGGGCTGTATGGGCAGCAACCCAGCAAGCAGAGCCACCCCAGAGCCCCTTCTGTGAATTCCACACAGGCAGAGTCTCCCCCGCCTGCCAGGCTCAGGGGTTTGGGACTGGTTCCTTTCCCTCACCTTGGACCACCACATCAGGTTTAGGGACAGTTGTGAAACGGCGGTTGAGAGGATCTATTTCACCGGGAGCTAGAAACCCCTATGGGAAAAAGGTATAAAGAGATTAACATTGTATGGGCAGGGCAGATTGGGTGATGCCTATGGACAACCCACCTTTAAGAGGTCCTGGGGGATGGAAGTAACAACTTCCCCAAAGCAAGTGGCAGAATTTGCACCTTCACAGCTCAGAGCCCAGTCCCACAGCCCTACCCGGAACTCAGGATGACCCTACCTCGGCCATCAGACAACCCAGTATGTAGAGGGACTGTCCCCACATGTGTGGCAGCTTGCCCATGGGTATCCTGTCCACTGTGTGTGGATTCCTGTATTCTTCATCCACCTGGAAGACAAGGCAGGAGGTCAAGAAGGGATCCACAGACAAAGAATGCTTAAGGAAGCATTCTCACTGCATCTTGAAGTCCAGCAGTTCAAGGCTTAAAACAAGGCCCGACAGCAGCATTTGTCACAGAGGGTCCAAAAGAGACTGGTTACATTCTTCCTCTCTTCTTATGACTGCCCCAGGCATCTGTGCCAGACAACAGAGCAGCTGCTCAGACCACGTTTGGTTTCCCAGCTTGAGCCATCCCACTAGAAGGACTGACATGCCTCAAGAGCACCCAGAGATGCTTTCTGGTACTGGTGAGGAGCACACCTCTTCTGGATGACCTGGGCATCCAAAGGCCACTGCTCTTAGACCAGGCCCACACAAATCCCTCACCACTGAACTGGAGTTCAGCACCACTTACTCAGCCCAGGTCTACTTGTCCTGAGCTCTTAGAGCACTCGGTCGCTGAGTAAGCAGACTGTCAGCAAAGAACTCCTGTGTGTGGGAGCAAGAAATGCTTTGGGAATAAAAAACCCAATTTTTATCCAACAGAGTTTCGTAACAGCTCCAAGACATCTTTTTTATACATGAGATTTCCATGAACTACATGTGCCCCTTCAGTAATGATTTGACTTAATAAGCAGTTAAAACTTAATTATCTGGTAATGAGGCCAGGAGTTTCAGCAGTTGGACTTTCATGATCCTTGTGGGTCCCTTCCAACTCAGAATATCCTGTGATTCTCTAAGACACTCCTGCTTCCCACCATAGCTCAGGGTCACTCACCTTATCTGGTGGGACACTGTACAGCTCTGGCAGCAGAGGTACCCCATTCTTGCCCTTGATGAGAACCCCCTCAAGGGCTTCCCGGTACTCCTGCACCTGAGAAGGGAAGAGAAAGGGGGAAGAGAAAGGGGGAAGAAGAGAAAGGGGGAAGAAGAGAAAGGGGGAAGAAGAGAAAGGGGGAAGAAGAGAAAGG
>NC_031772.1:19297522-19398648 GCF_001522545.3 Parus major
AAGGGGGAAGAAGAGAAAGGGGGAAGAAGAGAAAGGGGGAAGAAGAGAAAGGGGGAAGAAGAGAAAGGGGGAAGAAGAGAAAGGGGGAAGAAGAGAAAGGGGGAAGAGAAAGAGATGTGTTGCTGGTAATGGCTCCCTTCATCCTTCCTCTGCACACTTCTCCTGCCAAGGACTTTTTTCCACTAGCCCCACAGGTCTCAACTCTCTTACCTGCTCCATGTTTCCAGTGAAAATCCCGTCAATCATCAAGTATGCCCAGAAGAGAGGCCACTCACACTCAATGTTCTCAAACAGCTTCAGCTCAGCAGGTTCATAGTAGAGGCGTTTGGGGTCCTGTAAGTGACATCGAGGCAGGTGGTACATAACAGGATCCCCTCAAACTGGCAGGGCTTCTCTTCCTCCTGAGATGCCAGCCTCAACTGTCTCTCAGCCCTCCTCTGCAGATGGCCAATACAGAGCTGAAAAGCAGTTTCACCTCTAGCCTGTTTTCTCCATTGGACTGCCCCCTCCTGAGCCCACTGCACTGATAATGGAGAGACCTACCCTTTTTGGGGTCTATCTCATTCCCAGGAGAGCCTCCAGAACACCTCCAGAACAGATGTGCTGTTGTACTGTTGTGCTGGGTCCCCTTTGCCTCGCCTGCTCTGCCTGAGCCTCTCAGCACCTGTCTCCTCCAGAATCATCAAGCTGACCCAGCCAGGTGAGAGGGCTTGGGCTGGTCACACAGGGCCAGAGAGGTTCCTGCAGGTCCCTCCTGCCAAGTGTTGCCACTGTGAGCCCAACACAAGGGAAGCTGTCAGAATGAAGAGCTGCCTGCACAGAGTCCTTCCACCAGAGCTCCGTGTGGTGTAGTGCCCTTTCTCTGACCCTCCCTGCTAACCGCTGTGTCTGCTGCAGAGAAGGGAAAGTGCTGGCCTTAGTAGACTATTCAGGCAGAGAGGACAGAAGGAGATGTCTTCTACCTTCACTCCAGCCATAAGCTTCCAAAATCCCATCCAACTCCAGCCAGCTGCATGCCTCTGCAAGCCCTGCTGCCCTTTCCATGCTCCCCAGAAGTAAGTAATCCACAACTCTGCATGCTGCCAAAGCTCACAAGCACTGGGAACATTGGATTGGAGGTGCTGCTGCTTCTCTCTGGCTCTGGAGGGGGACAGCCACACATGCTGCCTATTATGGGCAGGTCTGCAGAGGTGCAGCAAAGGAGAAGCATTCAGAGGTACCCATGACCAAAGGTTACAGGCCCAGCAGTTGGTGATGACTTAAGAGCCTCTGAGTATCATTTCCTAGTTCAGCAATTAACAAATGAGACTGTTGCTTATAAAATTTTCCTGTTTTCTCTCTACAAAGCAGCAAACTCTCCACTTGCTCCCACGGCCATTCTGGCAGTACCCAAGCTGACTGCTGGTCTAAGAGAGACAGAAACAGCTTTGTGACCCCCGGAGCTACTGTAGATAAGGCTGTTATGCAGTGGCTCTGCAGTCACCTCCCCAAGCCTCCAGTCCTTGCTCAAGGCTGGTGCAGCCCTGGGAGAGCCCACCTCAGCAGGGCTCCCATGCTGGGCACTGGTCCCACCTTCTCCTAGCCTAAGAAGGACACACCACTGGGTCCCAGGACGCAGGCAGAGCAAGCCTCTGGCCATCTGCTATGGGTGGGATGTACCATCTCTCCAATGAGCTCTGTTATTTTGGGGAGCCTTGCCCAGACCCATGACACTGCCTGGGGCTACTCAGGGCTCTTGTCTTCCCAGTGCTCCCCAACACAGCCTTTGTGCTGCATTCAGGTGGGCTGCTGCTTGTCAGTCAAGTACTGCCAGGTGGCAGGGCTGAGGACACTCACCTCTTTGGGAGTCCTGTATCCATCCCGGAGGAAGCGGCAGCAGCCATAGCGCCCCTGGAAGGAGGGAAAGATTTCCTGAGCAGGAGGCACAGTGTGAGATATCTTGTGCCTTCAGTGCAGAAGCAGGGGCAGGGTGTTTATGTCAGCCAAACACCCCCTCCCTCACTCACCCAGCACTCAGGTACCACAATCACAGCCCAGGGCCACAGCACACAGGGCTGCTTCTTTGCACACCCCTGCCACAGGTCATGGAGACTGGGAGAGGACATGCCCAGCAACCCCCCACAGAACATGTTTTTGGGAAAAAAAGGGCTACAGTAGTTTGGACTGCAGCTATTTCCTGGGAACAGGAGACAAGGACAGAGATGCTCACCTGCAGCTTGGTGATAATCTCCTGCTTGGTGATTTCCACCAGCTCACTATCCTCCACAGCAAATGCTGGGTAGGAGATGACAGAGAGCACACTGGCATCTACCTCCTTGGATGTGGAGGCCCTGGGCAGCATTGAGTGGAGGATGGACTGCGCAAAGGGGAAGGAAAGGTGGTTAGGCTGTCAGGCCAGGCATCATACACACTGCAAACCCAGCAAAATCACAGTTCCTCTTGCAACAGTGGGTCTCACCTGGCAGTGCTGCACCTCATCTGACAGCACCCGTATCACTGACTGTGGGCCTCCCTTGGCTCCAAAGAGGTCCAGCTCATCCAGTGCCTCCAGGGCAGCCTGCAAGTAGGGTGAGACTCAAAGACATGTGTCCTTCACCATGCTGCTCATCTGTATGAGCTCTCACTCCATGCTAGCCCTTGTGTGTAAAAGCACTGCCCAAATTTAAAATTTGAACCCTGCTGTGGCTGCAGAACATCTCTGGTCAAAATGGGACCACATCTCCATACATCGAAAGGGCCTGGGACATTTCTACCACACACCCCTGATTAACTTTTCACTTCCAGTTCAGACAAAACTCAGACTAGAAGGGCACAGTTTTATCCCAGTGCACAAGAAGAGTTTTGCTCCCCAGGAACCTATCTGCATGGGACAGACACTGCATGGGGCATTGAGCATTCATCATGTCCAACCCACCCTGTCAAAAAGCAGCTCAGAGCCACCAGTGGTCCTCATCCCACCAGCCAGCATTTCTTCCCCGCTCACCTTGGCCATGCCGACAGAACTGGCATTCAACTCGGTGATGCCCTGGTTTGTCTTGTCCCCACGCTCCCATATGCCAAAGTCCTGTGAACCAGGCACTGTTTCAGAACGCAGCCAGAAAACCTTTGAATCCCACCCATCCATGGTGCTTCCAGAAGGTGCTGGTGTGGCTCAGGAAGAACCCACAGCTGTTCCTAGACACCAGTCCAGTATCTCCCCAGCACCCACCGCAGTTTTGTAGGCAGCTTCAATGTAGAATACAAGGTTCTGGATAAAGTTGACTTCATCCAAGCTGTGAATTATGTGGAGGCCTAAAGCAGAGGGAAGAATTCACATTAGCTGCTCCAAGCCCACAAGCATACCCAGGATGGGGCTGCAGTAGCTCAGGGATGACTCTTCCCCACTGCATGCCTGCCCAACAGGAACTATGTCCTAGCTGACTCCATCTCCACTCCCACCCCTTACAGCAGTGCTGGGGTTTCAGACTAACAGGGGCTTTTGGAGAGACCGACATCAAGGGGTCCAAACCCACCTCAGGTACTGTGAGCATAAGAAAACAGTGTGGGTCCCAAAAGCTACTGCAACAGCTTGGCACCCAAGAAAGCTTCACCCAAACTGAGACATTGGTGAACCTGAAGACCAGCACACTTGAAGCTGCAATGGCAGCCCCCAGCATTACCTGAGGCCGTCATTTGTGCAAGCATGAGGAGGTAGAGGGAGGTAGCATCCATCTGTAGGTGACCCCATTCTTGGTCTCCTACCACCGTGGCACAGGTATGGGTGTTATACTTGGCATGCAGGCAGTCCCTGGTGCTCTGACTGTACTTGAAGGCCTCTACTTTCTCCACCTTGAGACAGGCAAAGAGATGCAGGCATTCATTGAACCCTGTCTTTGGAGAGGTCTGACAGCTCCTGAGCCAAGGTCTGCCCCACACCACGAGTGGAGCACATGGACTTGTGCCTGGCAGGGCAGAAATTCCACAAACCCTGGGCTGAGCCCCATTCTTCATCAAGGCAGTGAGTGCAGGCTCACATGCTGCTGAGGCACAGAACTGCAGCAGTGGAGGGCCCACTGCCACAGCTGCACCATGCAGAGAGAAAAGGGTTACCCCAAATGCCCTCAGGGGGGAGAGCTGTAGAATCCTAGATCCTGCCAGGCCATGAGACAGGGAGCAGCTGGCAAAGGCTCCACTGGCCTCCAGCCCACAGCTCTGGAACTTCAATCACACTCAGGACAGATGCTCACTCAGAACTTATTTCAAGACTTGCTGGAAGGGGGCCTTCCTTCTGCTTATCAGGGAAGGCTGGGGAGGGCTGGTACAGCTAGGATGATAGCCTCTGTGGCATAGCTGGGCTTTAACGAGACCACTTGACACTCAGAGGTACTCCCCAGCCCCTACCTGTCTCATCATGCACTGGAGCAGCCCCCGCATCAGCTTCACCACGCTCTGCAGGAACAAGGAAAACAGGTTTGTTAATCTCCAGGAGAAGCCCTGACTCAGGATCAGCTGGCTGCTGACCTTTGCGGGGATCGGCGTCTGTAATCAAGAGCCCCTGCTCACATTTTCACAGCCCCTGGGCAACAGCAGAGGGAAGATTTCTTGGTCTGCCACCAAGGCTGTCTATACAGCAGGACAGAGGGCATGGCTGCAGGACATGGCTCCCCAGCCCTTGAGAAAAGGGCTGTGACCCCAGAACAAGCCAGACCCAGGTGTCTAGACCCTCTGGTTGGGCTCCAGTGTGGTCTGGGAAGAGCAGGCTCTGACATCCATTCCTATTACCTCTCGCTTTGGGGGACAGCCGTGTCCTCGCCCTCGCTGCACTGCCTTTGGGCCCCTGACCCAGCTATGCCAAAGGCTGACCAGACCGGGGTGACGGTCTGTGACACCGTCGCCGGCTCCTGCTCCCTCCTACCTGCTCCAGCTCGTAGGCCTTTGCCTTGTCCTCGTCGCGGTCGGCATTCTTGCGGTACGCCAGGCCAAGACCCCACACGGCCAGGACGCTGTACACGTTGTCCCGGACCCAGGCGTCCCGGTGGTCGGCGCTGGCGGGGAGCAGCCCCGTCACCGCGTCCTGCGGAGGAAACGCACCGTTCCCACGGAACTCCCTGGCCCAGCGGCCGGCGGGGCGCTCCGGGGCCCCAGCTCTGCTTGCTCCCCATTCCCGGTCAGGGTCCGCACCTGGTGGCGGAGGATGGTCTGCTGCACCAGGCGCCCGTAGCCGTCCAGACGCACGCCCGAGTTGCTCCGGCTCCTCATGGCGGCGGCAGCAGGACCGGAATCGGCACTGGCACTGGAACTGGCAGGGCGGCTCGGGTCCTGTCAGAGCCCCCGGCCCGCCCCGGCCCTCCCCTACCCGCCCCTACCCGCCCCGCGGCACCGCCTGTTCGCTGCCGCCGACGGCGCTACCTGAGCACCGCTGCAGTCCCTGAGCGGCCGCCCCAGCCGCGGCTCCGGCCCACGGGGCGCTCACTACCGAGTGGGCAGGACCTGCCACCATGGAGGCCCCGAGGGCAGAGGGCGGTGGTGTTCAGCGCCACCTGCCGGCCGAAGGCCCAGAAACGCTGAGGAGGGATACGCGACAAGGACAGACACACGGCTACAAGGACAGACACACGGTTATAAGGACAGACACACGGCTACACGGACAGACACACGGTTATAAGGACAGACACACGGCTACACGGACAGACACACGGTTATAAGGACAGACACACGGTTATAAGGACAGACACACGGCTACACGGACAGACACGCGGCTACACGGACAGACACATAGTTATAAGGACAGACACACGGTTACAAGGGCGGCCACACGGCTACAAGGGCGGCCACACGGCCGGATACAGGGACCGACGCTCAGGCACGGGTGGCTATGCCGGTGAGGAACAGACACACGGACCCGTGTGTGGTGCGGGATCCCAGGGACGGCACAGATGGGTTCACGTGCTGGCGTGAGACTCTACAGACACACAGATGGACACACAGATGGGTACACATACCAGTGTGGGTCTGTATGGATACACACACGTGTATTAGGTGTATGGACAGACACACCGATATGCACGTGGACAGAGGCATGGACACATCCATAGGTGTGCACGTGCACATGGAGGCACGGGCATGCATACACATGCACGTGAACAGGTGTGCACACACCTAACCACACTGGAACATTGCACAGGCAGACTCGTGTGCACACATACCTCCACATGCACACATGTACACAGCTGTGCACAGTCTTTTGCATTTCCACGTTTCCACAACACACAAATACACACACAGAAACATGTGCACCCGTGTACATCCACAGGTGTGCAAACCTGTGGATATCCACAGGTACACTCACCTATAAGCACACACACACATAAGCACATGCACACGCTTCCCACGCAGATATTCAATCGTACACGCACGCACACAGATGCGTACACTGCGTACACCTGCATGCACGGGCGCAGGTGGACACATGTGCATCGTACTGATGTGCATCCACATAGGCACCCCTGCAGCATTTGGGCACAGTGGGCTCCTGGAGACTGCAGCATGCCTCATCCTGGGGACCTTTTTGGGCAGGTGGGGGCCAAGTGGGTGCTGTGCTGGACTCTGCAGCTGTTGGGCGAGAGACAGGAGCCTGCAGGTGCCATGTGCCACCCTGAGGCACACGTAGCCCTGCTGCCCATGTAACCTGCCTTTGCACAGCTGGGCAGGGGCAGGAAGGTGCTGAATGTGGGCAGGGTGCATTTGGTTTATTTTCTGTGCAGAGCATCTGGAGCGGCCCAGCCATGGCATTGCCCCAGGGAGCTCAGAAGCAGTCTCTCCCCGGCCCACAGGACACATGGCTGCTGGAGCATCCTGTCCCAGCAGTGAATGCATGCTATCCCTTGGTCTCTGGGGGTCCCAGGGCACAGTGGACATTCCTGGGAACGACAGCAGCTGTCAGTGCTCACGCTGTGAGCGCTGTGCCAGGGTGTCCAGAGGGGGAGCATCCCTGGGCTGGGGGCAGCTGGATGGGGGGGCCAAACCTGGGCTCTGCTGAGGGGATGCCTAGGCTGGAGTCACTGGAACTGGAGGACACCACAGTGGCGTGCACTGGAGGTTCCCGGACTGTGGGCAGTGGGGAATGGCATAGGCATGGGGGTGCCAGGGTCAAGAACTCCCAAGAACCCCAAAGTTGGTGGGGTTGGGGTAGTTGTGAGGCCCCATGGCTGGGGACATCAGGGTTCATGGAGTGGGTCCCAGGGCTTGTGGGGATGAGAGACATGAAGAGTCCCAGGCATGCAGACAAGGCTAGGCAAGGGGTGACACAGGGGATGGTCAGGGGTTCCCAGTCACTGCAGGCCCTGATGACACACTCAGTGCTTTGCCAGCAGTGGGCACCCAGGGGTCTGCTGCCCTCCATCCCCTAGAAGGATGTTGTGTGGGGCATCTGGGGGGCCACACACCCCCCACCCCTGGGGGCTCCTGGAGCAGCCAGAGGGGCAGATGGGGCAGGAAGAGGCATCCTGAGTCTCCTAGCATCTGCCCCTCATGCCCAGACCCACCTGGAGGGAGCTGGAGAGAAGGAAGAGGAGGGAAAGGAGTAGTGGTAGGCTGATGGTGATGCCTGGGGATGGTAGCAGGGACTGCAGTGGCCCTGTCAGCCATTCTGAGTGCTGAGACTTCCACAGTGCTGCAAACTCCATCTGCCAGGTGCCTTCACTAGGCACTGCTCTTCCCAGGTAAAGGCTCTGCACAAATATTTGAGTGGCCCTGGACAGAGAAACAGCCCCTTGTTACCCCCCCACCACAACTGGGGGCTGCCAACAATTCTGCAGGGCACCCATGAGGCATCTGAATCCTGGCCATCACCATTTGCACCCAGCTACAATCCCTGGCAAGGCGCCTGGGGAGCAGCTGCTTTCCACATCTAGGTGACATACATCCTGATGCCCCATACTGTTCCCAGCCCAGACTTGCCCCAGCACTGCAACAACACACGGGACATGTCCCCTCTCTGCCCAGTGCCAGCCTGGAGGATGTGGGGTGTGAGGTGGTCATGCCCACTTAGGAGGGGCAGCAGGAGGGATAGTGAATGGGCACCCTGTGGAAATGAAGCAAAGCCTCAGTATGGGGTTTGGGGCAGGGGAAGGAGCTGGGAACAAAGCAGAAGGGGAGAGGGATACACTAGCTGGCCTGGGCGAAAGAAAGGGGCCAATGCAGCCCCCTGTGCTGGCAGCAGCTCCACAGGCAAGACTCCTGCCTGAGGGTGGGTTGGGTGTGTGTGCCCAAAGCCAGGACTCCTGCTGCTCAGCTGTGCCCAAGGGGCTCACATAGCTGTGGGACCTGCAGGAAGATTCTCCCTGCAAGGTGCACCCAGGCAACAGGCTGGGGTCACTGTACCTGGCAGTCCTGGCAATGATGCAGGCACAGTGCTGGGGTCATCTGGGGATAGGGAATCTTTCCCTGAATCACTGCTCCTCCATCTCTGTGGTAGCACCTGTCCCACCACCAGCACACAGGAGATCTCGCTGCTAGAGCAGCCCCTGGGCATCCCTGGGTACTCAGGGAAGGGGCCCATCCCAACAACCACAAGAGCCCGTTTGGCACAGTGCATATGAGGACACAGGGCTGGGGTGACAAACTCCAGTGCTCACCCATCTCCAGGTGCCCAGCTGGTCCAAGGGGTGCTGGCAGTAGGTTAGGGTGGGGGGAGCACCAGCATCCAGGGGTGTTAAGGGCTGGGAACATGCCCCTCTCTATGTCTTTTATCATCACTTGCCTGAATGAGTCAACACCATACACATAATGATTGATAGGACTCAGATCTGTGAGCTTCCAAACAAGCAGAAGACATTCCCCACTCATGACCAAGATGTGGCTAACTGGGGACAAGGGGCAGGAGAGGAGCCTGGGGCTCTGTGGTTTCTCACTCTTCCAGGATGGGAAAGAAACTTTGAGACCAGCAGGAAAGGGAGGGATTGGAGTTGACTGTACCCTGTCCAATATCAAACACAGGAAAAGTAAAAGTGCTGGAACATCCCCACGGAGCTTGAGCCAGCAATAACAGATGGGATTGGACCCCAAGCAAGAGGAGGCCCTGGAAAGAGCCATGAGCTGTGGAGAAACAGCACCCAGGTGACAGTGGCCCCAAGCTCTGGTGCCAAGGATGATGACTGCTACCTACACCTTGCTGCTCAAAGAATGAAAATTTTGCTCCAGCACTGAAAAAGGGCATCATATCCAGCAACAGGCAGGTTTGCTCACAGATACCTACCCACAATAGCCCCAGAAGAGAAATGCCTTGGCCGTGGTGACAGCCCCAGGAGACCTGGCTCATTGCCCCTCCATGGTCCCCTAGGATTTGCCCCATACAGAGGGATGTGGGGCATCTCTTGTTCCCAGCTCCTGGAGGCAGCTGCCTGCAGCCACATCTGGTCTCCTCTGCACCAGGGCAGGTCAAGGCACCAGGGAAGGCACTTCTCATAGCCCCTGCTTGAACCAGCTGGGATTTTCCCCCACACCATCCCCCTCCAGAAAAAGTACAAGGGCAGTTGCACAGGGATACAGCCTATGACAGCCTATCCAAGAGGGAACCTGCTGCACCCCAGGGACCACGCAAGAACAGACCAAGATGGTCTTTAGCAAAATCAATCAATTCATTTATTCACAATCAAGCAATAAATAGAGAAAAGTCAGGCAGCAGGGGTGCTGAGAGCAGGACTGACCCTTCTGGGAACAGGGACATGCCAGAAGGCCAGCAGAGCCCAAGGCCTGTGTGACAGCAAGAGTGCAAGAAGGTAGAGAGACACCTGCAATGGGAGTCAACCTCTGGGATAGAACAAGACCTGAGCCCTGCTAGAGGGCAAGTCAAGGAGCTGAAGAACAAGTGTGTCACAGGAAGCAGCAGGCAGAGCCTAGCACAGGCAGCTGCCTTGGCCTCTAGCACTGGAAGCAGAGATGGCAGCTCAGGTCCCTCCAGTTTTTCATAGCCTTTCCAGAGTAGAACTGCAGGGGAGGAGAGAGGCTTCCTCCCTCTAGCCCAAATTCTAAGCCTGGTGAGATGCCTCTGCAGCTGAGACTAGATAGGGATGGGGTGCATGTGAGTTGGGAAGGAATGCCACAGCTGTGACCCACAGGCAGGGTCACATCAGATCCTGACACCACCAATGTGTCACGTGTAAAGCACAGAGACACCTGGACTTCTTACCCTCCCTGACCTGGCTCCACCAGGAGACTCCCAGCCACCTCCTAAGAGCTTTGTACTCCAGTTTAGGGACACAGCTCATCTCTGAGAGCAACAGGCCGAGCCCCCCTGGCCACCAAAACCAGGCAGCAGCCATGGGGGCTGCAGGAAGGACAGATGCCATGGGGCAACCACCCCAGCACAGGTTCCTGCTTTTAAAAATCCACAATTTACATAAAATTGTCATTGTAAAACCTCCCCACTGAGCAGCACTGCATGGGGAGGGGAGATGAACCAAGTGAGCCCCAGACAGAGCAAGATAAACCCTAAAGTCCAGATCTGCAGGAAGAGGCAGAGTCCAGGGGTGCTGTGCTGGTGGAAATTACCGGCAAGTGCAGGACTCTGCAATCATATTCTCGTACTCCTTGTACAGTATGGCTCCACTGCGCTCAATCATGAGGACACTGATGGGGCTGTAGCGGTAGGGCACACAGGAGGGCCGGGGCACATTGGTGTCCACAAGCTGATGAACAAAGCTCTGCACCACAGCATGGTTGGGTGCATGGTAGTCATAGCGAAGCAGGTGGGGACAGGTGCCTTTGCAGTAGCGCGGGTTGTAGCGGTGAGGAGCAATGATCCAGTGGTCCCAGCCTAGCTGTGCAAAACTGACAGGGAAGGAGCGGAGGGAACAGTCACTCTTCTCCCCTCCCTGCTCCCACAGGTAGTTGGGCAGGTCACGAGCCAACATCCCTGTATCACGTCGGTGTCGGTGGGGCTCTGCTGCCGGAGGTGCCAACCCTGCCTGGGTATCGTTAAAGTAGAGAAGGAGGAAAGGGTGGTCAGGGGCCACCGGGGCATCATGGCCTCCTGCTCGGCCAGCACGCACACAGACATGCTGCAGTGCCAGGCTCCCCACGCTGCTGTTCCCCAGCGCCAGGTAAGGGGTGATGTCAACTTCGGCCCAGCCATGACGAGGACGGGCAATAGGGCTGAGCAGCACCCTGGGCGCCTTGCCAGCCACCACCAGCTCCAGAGCACAGAGGAGACGACCATGGGCCAGTGACAGACTGGGCAGGTAGACCACAGTGGCTCTGAGGAGGTGCTCGGCCTCTGGCTGGCCCTCCAGATGGTAGGTGAGGACCTGCAAGTACCAGCGACCTGCAGGGAAGCAGTGAGCAGTACCCTCTTAGCACAGTGCAGGAGGTGCTGTGCAGCACCCTTTTCTCTCATGGTGCTGCCACAGCCCCGCACAGCAGTGCCTGTGACAGCTATCTGCCCCAGCACAAGGCAGAAGCTGCAGCAAACAGAAGCCATGAGCCAAGGCTTGCTGGTGGTGTGAAGGGCAAAGAGAGTCTGTAACATTTTCAATCCCCTGCACCAACACCACTAGCCTGGCACAGCATCAGGTAGGGCGGGAAGAGGAGAAGAGTACACAAGGGCCAGAGATGTGTTTGACCACTTCACCCCTGGGGCAAAGCCTGTTCAAGGCCTGCCAAGCGGAACCCCATGGCCAAGAGCAATCCCAGCCAGGACGCTGTAGAGAGGCAGAAGGAAGCAGGCAATAGACCTGACTTTCAGTGCTCAAGCCCACCCTTAGCTCTGCTAAGTCCCCATACCATCCTTAGTGCCCACCGGTTCCTTACCTGCCCAGGGCTGACCCCCATGGGAACTGGCCTGGACCAGGCGGATGGTGTTGGTGCCCAAGCTGCGGCTGCGGCGAGGTCGGCCTTCGCGGTCAGCAGCACGCCGGTACAGATTCAGCATGTAGCGCAGGGGCTGCCCACTTACTGGCCCCACTTGCCAGCCTGGGCTGCCTGGAGCCCGCATTTGCAGGGCCTGCAGGAGGGGCAGGGTAGGGACAGCAGGCAGGGAGCCAAGGGGCAGTGAGGACTGGTTTGCAGCCTGGGAAAGGGGCACAACAAGGAGGAGGAGGAGGCTGGTGAAAGGGTAGGGCATAGCCACAATAGGTGAGTGTGTGTTTGGGGAGGGAGCACGTAAGTGGGAGAAGGTGGGGATGGCCAGCAGAAGAATTAGGGAGAACCTGAAGTCGTGCTTCTCCCCGCTTGAGAGGCAGAGCTGACAGTAGGCACCAGCAAAAGGATCCCAGGGTGCTTCCAGCTACTATCAAAACAGGACAACCACACCAGCTGCTTCAGCTTGGCACAGGAACAGAAAGGTGGGGGGGGATTCTGTATGCAAAAAAGGGTACAAGTTACACACTAAAACCCAGACCAGGAACAAAGCTAGTCCAACAGAGCCTGGCTATGGGGGTTGTAAAGGTGCTGGGGTAGGGGAGTGGGTGGGAGAACCAGCTCACTCAGCCCACCTGCTCCTGGCTCAGCCTCCTCCTACAGGGTAGGAGGGCCCTGCCCAGGCTCATTTTAAAGGCATGGACTCAATCAGGTTTTAAAGAGGCAGGAGCTTGCTGGGTCTTAGGGGAATGGGGCCAGAC
Source organism: Parus major (assembly GCF_001522545.3). Lineage (NCBI taxonomy): Eukaryota > Metazoa > Chordata > Aves > Passeriformes > Paridae > Parus > Parus major. Next base: position 19,310,119 of record NC_031772.1, read on the forward strand.
AGAGCCTGAGAGGGTGCTTTCATGCGATCAGAGTCCCTCCAGCTCCCTCCACACTGTGCTGACTCTCCAGCAGTGGCACAGCACCTTTGTGCCCATTGCTGCAAGCTGGTCTGTGCCCCTGCAGGCACAGAGCCTGGGTTCTGCTCCCCAACAGCCCCGCAGCACAGCCAGGCTGCTCAGTGCCTCACTCTACCGAGCTGATGCTAAGGCACATGGCTGAGCAGAGTGACCCTGAGCTCAGCAGTGCTAAGTATGTCTGGGTAAGCCAGAAGGCTTTAGGAATTTTTGATTTTCCACTTTAGGAATCATCCTGCCATCGCCATCAGCATGCCCACAACTTTGCCTACCTTGACTAGCTTCCAGGTCTTTCTGGCAGCACCTGCTGAAAGCCAAGAGGCTGTGAGCACAATGCCCATCCTCTCGCTGGCATGGGCCATTTGAGGCACTTTCCATACTGAGGACAGTGACTCCATGGTGCATGGGAAAGGCTCTCTGGGCACACTACAGAGTGTGGTGTGGGCAGCTGCAGGCAGTGCCACCTCCAGAGCCCCTGGTGTTGTGCCCATACCCACGGTACACTGTTGCTCTCCTGCTGGGATGGAAGCATCCCAGGGTAAGCACACTGGTTGGGAATCACTGGTGCAGGGATAGGGACACGGAGAGAGCTGGCAGGGTTGTAGTGGTGTCTGTTGCCCACCCTTCCTGGTGTCAGCTGGGCACAGTGCTACAGGTTGGGAGGGCTGTGTGGGGATGTGTGTGGTGCTAAATGTGCTGCGGGGCCATGTGATGAGCCCTCTTGCCTGGCCAGGCAGCCCTGGTTACTCATTTGGGAAAGTGCACAAGGGTCAGACGACTCAGCGAAGGTTGGGAAAAGTCCGGGAATGGCAGCAGCAGTCATGAGTGGGGGCATGACAAGGCAGGTGGGAAAGCCATAGGGAAGAGCAGGAGATTTTGGTCGGGGTGGTGGACATGTCAGCGATGGACATATCACGGCTGTATTGGGGGGGAGGGAGGGAGGGAAGGACCGTGCATCTCTCCGGGGAGGGCTCCAGTACTACAAATAGCCCAGGTACCACTCCACCCTGCACCCCGTGACACTCTGGCTGTACTGGCCTGCTTGAAGCTGGGCTGTGCAGGGAGCAGGCAGAGTTCAAGGCAGGTGCTTGTGGACAGGGACTACCGAGAAAAACTTGAGACCCTTCCAGCACTGGGAATAAACAAGCTTAGGGTGTCTCACCAGCCTGGCACAGCAAGCCTACCCTCCCGGGAATCCATGGTAGGCAACCAGGGGCCGCAGGCGCTGCTTGCAGAGCAGAGCTTTCCAGGCCGGCTGGGTTGTCTGGGAAGGAGATGAGTAAGAGCCGTGGCCCCAGGCGGGAAGGGGAGGAGCAGGACTCTCGGGCTCCCCCGGGAATCCGTGCCGATCCACTCCCACCATCCCCGGCTGCCATCCGCCGCCTCCTCCTCCCCCGCCTCAATTCCCTCCAGAGGCACAGCTGCCTCTGGACCTGGCAGGGAAACGACAAAGGTGAAGAACGGCCAAACTGCTACACACACCCTAAGGTGCCCAGCAGGATCTGGCCAGGGTGGGGGCTGGCATGGGTAGGTCAGACAGGAGCCAGCAACATGTGCTGGCCTGCAGGCGGTGGAGCTTGGGGCGCCAGTGTGACTGTGCAGTGGGGAGCCGGGGGGAGCCGCATCACGCTCCTGCCACCCCCTCGCACCCGCGTGAGTGCTGTCGAACTGCCACCGTGCCAGGCTAAGCTGTGCCAAGCAGGCCCTATTGGTGTGCGTTCCTGGTGGCACCATATTGTGCTGAACCAAACTGGCTTATTTTGAGCTGAACTGTGCATGGTCAAGCCAGCCCAGGCTCTGCTAAGCTGAACTGTGACAGCCCTGCTTGTCCAAATCAACCAAGTTGAACTGCACTGAACAAAACTGGAGCAGGCCAAGTGAAGCTAAGCCAGATGAGGCCCCTGGTTGTTCTGCGCTGTACCCAACTTAACTTTGCCAGCCCTGTGTCACGTTGAACTGAGCTGAGCCAAGCCAGAACGTGCCAACGCAGCTGAACTGCACCGAGGCATGCCAGGCTGAGCCGTGCTGGGCCGGTTAACCCGTGCTGGCCCCTCTGCCATCCCATGTTGAGCTGAGCTGTGCTCTGTCGTGCTGCACTGAGGTCCGCCAGCTTTTCGTATCATGCCATGCTGTGGCTGGTCTGTACCGAGCTGAGCCAAGCGGTTCCCTTCAGGTCCCTGGGCTAAAGGATGGCATGCCAAGCTACTGAGTAGAAAGGGGCCGTGCCATTGTGTGCCGAGCCGAGCCGTGCCGTGCCGGCCGCCGCCGTCCCCCCGCGCCTCATTGGCGGCGACGGAGCAGTCCCGGTGCGGGCCGGCTCCGCCCCGCACTCGCCCCGCGCCGCTCAGCCCGGGCGGGCGGGGGTGTCATTTCCTCCACAGCTCGGGGCCGGGCCGGGATGGGGCTGTAGCTGTAGCCGCCATGGAGCGGGCCGAGGGCCGGCCCGGCGCCCCCCAGTACGTGCATGTGCAGCTGCAGGGGGGCGCGCCCTGGGGCTTCACGCTGCGCGGCGGGCTAGAGCACGGCGAGCCCCTCATCGTCTCCAAGGTAGGCACCGCCGGCACAGTCCCGCGTGGGCTCCGCGGCATCCCCGCACGAGGGGCCTCCCGCCGGTGGCGGGGCGCGGGAGCTGGGAGGACACCCGGGGCGCGGTGGCGTCGGGGGTGCGGGGAGCCCCGGCCGCGGGCTCTCCTGTCCTGGCGCGGCGGGACCGGGGGCGGCCACTCGCACCCACGATCCCCGCGACCCTCCACTTAGAGCCGCGGGGAAGAGTGAGAGCGAGAGGGGCGGAGGGACAGCCCGGGCCCGGCGGCAGGAGGAAATTCCTCTGGCACATCCGTTGGGCTGGCGTCGAAGGCGGCCCCCACATTCCCCCTCACGTCTTTCCCGGTCCCGTCCCACGGGCCGTAGCCGGGGGAGGTCAGCCCCCTGTGTGCCCATCCGTCAGTGCCGCGCCCATGGGCGCCCCGGGCACCTGGCTCTGCGGGGACGTTTTAGGGCCACGGTGGGGGAACCAGAGTCCGTCCCGTCATACCCCAGCACCCCTAGAACGCAGGGCCACGACTGCGCCCGGGAGGCGGCTGGCGCCGGGATGTGATGCCGAGCGGAGCCCGGCGCAGTCCGGTGCGAGTGCTGAGGGTGACCCCTGCGGCCCCGGCGTCTCGCAACGCAGCGGGTCATCGATTCCTGCGGCCCCTGCCAGCGCATCGCCCCGCTGGGAGACTCGCGGGGAGACCGCAGGGAGCTGGGCAAGAGTCAGGGGAACTCCAATAGCCAGCCCTCCACGGAGCCCAGCCGGGGCCCTGTCGCCGGATGATTTGGCCGGCCGCCCCCCGCCGGTGTCACCCTCCTGCTAAGCTGGGGTGCGGCAGGCCGGGCTGGCGGCCCCTGCCTCGAGCCGGGCTGACTGCGCCCCCGGGCCGTTCCACGCCCTCGGCGGGACGCGGGCAGCGCGGTCTGGCTGGGGGAGCTGGAAAAGTGGCTCCGGTCCCAGCCGGGCGCCCTGAGGTGGCACCGCCGGCGGGTGGGGAGCCGGGCGCCGAGGGAGTAACTGCTCGCGTCCCGACTCGCTGCCGGTCTTCGGGGTGGCAGGTCCCCTGGGTCCGCCGATTGCCGCAGGGCCCGGGGATGTTCCTCACCAAGAAGGGGTTGGCTTGCGGGCCACGGGGTGTCAGCCTCCGCGCTCCCACGGACACGCCGCCACCGCGTGTGCTCGGCAGACAAAAGGGGCTTGTTCCAGCGCTCTGTGCATTCAGGGGAGGGTCCCCCGGGGCCACTGCTCCGCCGCTGCGGCCGGCCGAGGTGTGTGCGAGGAGGGGGCGGCGCGAGGGGCGCGGGCCGGAAAGGGGAAGGGCGTCCCCGCTCTCGGTGGCGGAGTTTGGCCTCTGAGCCCACTCCGGGCGGGATCCCTTCCTGTGGCAGTCCCACGGCGGTGCTCACACGCGCTCTTAAGCCTTCCATGCGGTTACGAAAGCCCTCTGGCACAGGCTTCCCCGGGCACGTCAGGGGCAAGGACGGAGGTTGGTGTGGGGCAGGGTGGGCACAGCTCTGGCACTGTTCCGGTTGTGACTCCTAAGACAAGTTTCTCCTGAGACAAGCAGACATTCCCGTGAGCCATCTGGTGCCCGCTATTAGAGTGAACTCCAGGGATGGTGCTGGGGAAGTGTCCTGGGCTAGCCCAGCCAGGCAGGGCAGCAGGCAGCGAGGGTTTGGCTGCCACTGGCAGTGGGGTTTGGCTGCTGAGTTCACTGGTGGCAAAGGCAGAACAAGGGGCTGTTTGTGCCAAATTTAGCTCCTGGTGAGTGATGCCAGGACTGAGCCTGCCTGTCCTGGTGCGTGTGATGGCCCAGACATGGTTGCAGACCTGGTGGTATTCTGCAGCAGTGGAGACACCTTTCACCTCTGACACATCTCCATGGCCGTGGCAGGCAGGGCTGGGTGGGCATGTGGCTGGACAGAGGACTGAGGTGAAGGTGCAGCCTGCCTTGCATGCTCTGCTGGTGCCCCGTGGTGGGCAGCAGCATGGCAGGGGGTAAACCCAGGTGCTCCACCGACTGTATGGTAGGACTGGGAGCCCTCACAGGCAGTCAGGGTCCCTGCCAGGAAGGCAGCCCCATGGCTGACATATGGGTAGGAGGGCAGCCTGCTGTGCCCAGCCTGGGCATGGCATTCCAGTCCTAAGGTCCCTGAAAAAAAATGGGAGAACTGTCGGTTCTGTGCACAGCTGTGCCAGACAGGGCCATGGGCTACTGGTGCACTGGGCAGGAGGCTTGGCTGCCCCTGGCTTACTCTTTCCTAAGGTGACATTTTGTCCAGGGGTAATGGAATGCCCCCTGAACCCTGCCCAGCATTAGCGCTGGAAAGTGGTGGCCAGGGGTACATGCACAATGACTGACCTGCTAGGGAGCCATGTGTGCTCCCTGGCACTGGGGTCTGGCTGCTGCCCAGGCTGACCCTGCAGGCACAGTGAGCAGAACTCATTCCTTGGCCAGGCCTGGGAGGATCTGGGCAGGATGAAGAGCCCATGGACAGGGTGGGTGCAGGAGCCCCAGCATGGGACCAGGTTAGCTCTGCCTTGAAGGGTCTTGCCACATCCATGCTGGGCATGGGGCACCCCAGGTCCTGCCCCATGGACCTGCATGCCCTGTGGTACTGCCATCACGCAGTATCAGCTCCAATCACTTGCCAGCCCTGTGGTGTGGACTTGGTGATCCCTGGCCATTGCAGTGGCCGGATGGGCAGAGATCAGTGCCGGCATGTGTGGCCCAGCTGGGCACCGCTTGTTCCAGGGCTGCCAGGATTGCACCTACCGGCTAGGGCAGAGGGCATGGGCCAGAGTCTCATGTGCTGGCAGCACCATGGCCTTACTTCCTCTAAGCACAGCAATACAGGGTGCCAGGTTCATTTTGGCCATGGGTGTCAGGGAGGGTAGGCATGTGTCAGGGCTCAGCACTTCCCCTACTGTTGTCTCCTGTGGGCATATAGAGTGGGATGGCATCCTTTGGGCATTGAAATCACCAAGGGTGCCCAGACGGGCTCCATGTGGGGTTGGAAGCAGCAGCAAGGGGCTGGCATCCACTGTGGACAAAGGGCCCTTGTGCTGCCTGTGCCTGCGGGGGAATCTGCTGGGATGGGACATTTTTCTTTCTCCCCTCTCCCTGATGCCCTTGCTCAGAAATTCATGTGACCAGAGAAGGGGGAGAGCCTGGCCCCACAGATCCCTCTGTGGTGCCTGAGGCTCAGCACCTTCTCTGAAGCCTCTTTTCCCCCTGACACGCAGTGGCCTTGGAACATCCCCTGGGGTATTCTGGGGGCTGTGCCCCCCCTTGATGCTCCTCTTTGTCACCCAGGTGGAGGATGGGGGCAAGGCTGCACTATCCCGCCGGCTGCAGCCAGGTGATGAGCTGGTGAACATCAGTGGGACGCCGCTGTACGGATCCCGCCAGGAGGCCCTGATCCTCATCAAGGGCTCCTACCGCACTCTGAAGATGGTCGTTCGCAGGTTGGCGGTGCTGTGGAGGGGACACAGGGAGGGCCAGTGGGGCTTTACCTGCCTGGGTGACTGGCAGGAACCTGGAGGTGCCCTTATCTCCAGCTTGGAGGTGCCCCTCGCTGGGACAGGGTGGGGAGCAGCTGCTGTCAGCACTCCTGCTGAGTGGGGGTGCCCCAGCCAGCAGAGCCAGGGCAGTGTGTTGGGCTCGCCACCCCCTTGCTGGGCGGTATCCTCAAGTGTGGCCGCTCCTCTCCCTTCCTGCCTGCCTGCCTCCTGCCTGCCTGCTTGCTTGGGAAAGGAAGGAGAGGCAGGGCTGGGCCTTGCAGTCCCTTCCCCCCCCAACCCCTGCAGTTGCATCCATTCTCTGGCTGCATCCTGACTGACTCCAGCTCCAGCAGCACTCAGGGGCAGGGACGGCGCAAGGGCACTGCCCAAGGGGCAGGGGTCCCATGGGACTGTGCTGGGGCTCAGCATCATCCATGGTGAGTTTGGGGGTTCTGGAAAGTCCCTGTGCTGACCTCACAGTCTTGACTGACCTAGTCTTGTCCAGTCAGTAGATGCTGTGGCAGCACTGGGCAGCTGGGAGGTACAGGAGGTGGCTTCTGACCATGTCTGTGCAGTGGCATGTGCTGGGAGGACTGGAGAGTCCTATAGATACTGTGAGGGGTGGGACAGGGACCAGCACAGGACCCTTCCCGGAGACATGATGTGGCTGGGGCTTGCGGCAGATGCTGAGGGACAAAGGAACAAGGGGGAAGGTCAGGCTTGTGGTAGAGACAGACATGGCCCCAGCGTCCCTTGGTGGAGCCAGTCCAGTCCCAACAGGGACACTTGCCCTACTCAGGGCTTTGCCTATGGGTTGTGCAGAGGCAATGTCCTCGGTCCCCTGTTGATAAGGTAACAGGAATGCTGCAGTCTGGGGAGCCTTGGCCACCTGGGTGAGCTGTGGGATCCCCTTGCCCAGTGCTGGGTGCTTGCAGGGCTGGACCCTCCTCGCTTCCATCCCCTTTGGGCGGGCACTGGCCTGGGGGGGACAGGAAGCCCCGTAGGAAGTGACTTCAGCCCCGGTTCCTTGGCCTGGCTTCCTCCCCATTCTTGTCCTTTCCCGCTGTTGCTCTTGGCAGGAGGAGCGTGCCCGTTCTCCGGCCCCATTCCTGGCACGTGGCCAAACTTGCCGAGAGCCGCCCAGACGTCCCCACCATGCACTGCCCGGCTGATGCCTTCAGCCTCTCGTGGCCATCGGGGTGTGATGTCAGGTGAGACCCTGGGGGCAGTTATGAGACTGCACATTGGGAGGGGGCAGATGGGACATCCTCTTGGGTTGTGGCACTGGGGGTGGTGTAGATGTTCGCATACACTACTTTCAGGCATCCCTCCTCATCCTGCACTACCCTTTCCCCTCTCTGTTTACTCCCCGCTCCCGGCAGGAAGGGGCGGTGGCTCTGCTGGAGACAGCCAGGAGCTGCTTAGTCCCACTGCCCCCACTGCCAGAGCTGGGAGGTCTTGGGTGGCTGGAGTCACACACACCCTGTGTTCCCTGTGCCTGCTCCCCTTGCCAGTGCCAGGCAGCCTTGGTGGTGCCCCCAGCCTGGGGATGAAGGGAAGGCTGGGGCAGTGGTGCCCTGTGCTCTGTTGTCCCAGGGAGGGTGTATGTGTGGGGGTGGGCTCCATGGGATCTCTGTGAAGCTGGATGGGGAGCAGGTGCCTGTAACACTGGCGTGGGGCCAGGCAGCAGAAAGCTGTCGCTGCAGTGGAACCCACTGTCCTGGCACTGCAGCACTGACCGGAGCAGCTCCATCGGGAGCATGGAGAGCCTGGACCATCCCAGCCAGGCCTACTATGAAGGAGACCCCTCACCCGTTGACCAGGGCATGTACCACAGCAAGCGGGACTCAGCCTACAGCTCCTTCTCTGCCAGCTCCATCGCCTCTGACTGCGCCCTCTCTCTCCGTCCTGAAGAGGCCGTGTCCATTGACTCCAGCCTCCAAGGCCCCTGCAAAGCCCCTGACAGGCGCTACCTGAGCACAGGAGCTGAGCCAACTGCCAGCTGGCACCCTGAGGCCTGGCGGGCACCTGTGCCCCCCCAGCCCCCTGTCAGGAGGGACAGCCTGCGGGCAGCCCCGGCTGGCAGAGGGGACAGGCGCCAGGCATCAGTGCCAGCGGACATGCTGCATGCCAAGGGCCGGTGGATCTCGGACACCTTCCTCTGCCAGCGGGATGGGGAGGCAGAAGTAGTGGGCAGGAGGACATCGGCACCATACCCCATGAAGGACCGTCCCTCTGCTGACCAGTATTGCGTGCTGAGCTCCCACCCGGACCGACGCCCAGCTGAGCCGCTCCTGGGGGAGAGCATGGAGTCTGACAACCAGCCATACCTGGCTGACAGCATGCACCGAGTGCCTGATGCCATGACAGCAGGTGACAACCCATTGCTGTCTCCTCTCAAGGGCCTCATGTCGCATCGTCACAGTGCTCCCGAACAACTGTTGGCCTCCCAGCTCCGCTCCCTCCAACTGGGCACCAACAGCGGGCGAGCCTCGCCAGCCCCCAGTGGGCAGTGCTGGACCTTGTCCCCACTGCATCCTGAGGGCAGCCGGGGGGGAGCCACAGGGGCTGCCCAGGACCCCCCGCACTGCTCAGAGCCTTGCTGCTGCCCACCGCCCTGCCGCTGCTGCCCTGAGCTGCAGCAAGCCTGCGGGCAGGATGGCCAGGGGACCAGCCCAGCACTCAGCACTGAGGGGCCAGTGGAGGAGGAGAGCCGGGGAGGGGGCCGGAGGGCCGGGGGTCCTCCCCACCGCTCTGCTCAGATGCGCCGCCGCAGCGACCGCTTCGCCACCAGCCTGCGCAATGAGATCCAGCGGCGCAAGGCCCAGCTGCAGAAGAGCCGGGGCCCTGTGGCACCTCTGCCTGGTGAGGAGCCAGTGGAGGAGACTGAGGAGCCCCCCGAGGGCAGTGTACTGGCAGAGCGGCCTCCTGTCCTGCCTGAGCGTCTCAGCCCCGCACCGAGTGAGGACAGCAGGAGCACCAGCCGCTCTGCAGACCGGGGTATTCCCACCCCTGACGCAGTGCCAGCCCCCAAAGGGCCCCTGTCCCCTGAGCGGGTGGTGCCAACAGCCAGGGGCCGCTGGCGCTGGTCCCCGGAAAACAAGCTGCAGCAGCAGCACTCGTCCAGCCCCAGTGAACTGGAGGGCTACGGCCAGGGCCCGGCAGCCCGCAGCTCCCCACCACGGAGCAGTGACGAAGCTGTCCTGCTGCCCTTCGCTGACCGCCGCCGGTTCTTTGAGGAGAGCAGCCGACCGGCACCACCCCGGTACAGCAAGCCACCAGCAGGTGATCCCGGTGCCTTCCAGCCCCCTGGCCCTGAGCACCGTGATGTGCGCCGCCTCTCTGTGGACCAGCCCTACAGCCCCCCCTCACCCAGCCGCCCTGGCTCTGCTGGCCCCTATGCTGAGTGCTGCCAGGAGCAGCCCCACTGTTACAAGCCGCTGGGGAGGCCAGGGGACCTGGATTACCTGCGGGGCTTCTCCTACCCCTGTGGGGTTCCTGTGCGCCCTGAGCCCTGCCGCTACTGTGGAGGGGACCTGTGCCCACCACCGCTGCCCCGTGGCCGCACCTGCCGCTGTCACCCTGTGCCCTGGGTGCGCTGCCCTGACTGCTGCTGCCCGGCCCCCCATCCTGGGCGAGAGGAGAGTGATGCCTGGCCCCCCAGGAGAGCTTTTGCCTCAGTGAGTAATGCCCTGTGGGACTGTGCTGGGGAGCAGCACTGACACTCCCTTTCACCCCTGGACCATGACCCTGGGTTGCGGTGTGGGGTACTGTGCTCCCCATTAGCCCTGCAGACCTCCTGCATGCCTTCTGCACCTGAATTGGGATGGGACAAAGGTTCTGGGGACGGCATTACACACTGCCTTCCCCCACACACAGGAATTTCCTCAGGATGAGTGGGAACCACCTGCAATAACCAGGAAAGTCAGCCAGTCCATCAGGTGAGCCTATGCCAGGTGCCACTCAGTGAGGACCTCCACTGGGGGCATGTGGAGACTGCTATGATTTCGACTGGGGATGTATAAAGTGCTTCCCATACTGTCTTGGCCATCCTTGGCGTGGTGCCCTTTGAGGTGGGAGGGGACATGCAGGACAGGGGGGTGTGAAGAGGTGTCCACAGCAAAGGTGGTCTGTCCTTACCCTTCCCTAAAGGTCTGGGGCCATCTTGGGGGGGCTGTGCCCAGCGGATGAGCCTGGGCTTCTCCCACCAGTGTGACTGGATGACTAACTGGGGTAAATGAGGCAGGGCATGAAATGGGCCTGAACTGCCAGATGGGTGACTGTGTGCGGGAGGACGGGTACCTCATTCTCTTCTTAGTGAGCTCTCCAGCTACCCACTGGGTTTCCCAAGGCTTGGCCCATTCCACACCTGCCTTGAGAGCACCGAACCAGAGTGGCCACCCTGCTACCGGGCCACATCCACGCATGACCTTTTGTGGGATAGTGACCGCCTGGCTCACGCCCCTGAGAGCCCCCCGGATCTGCTGCACCGCCCACTACGGGGAAGAGCCTTCTCTGAGAGCCACCTCAACCTGGAACCTTCCAGCCCCTGGGGCCGTGACCAGAAGGACCTTTTCCGTGCCAAGCTCGACCCTCCCAGCATCCCCAAAAAGAAGGGCCCCCCACCTCCCCGCCCACCTCCGCCCAACTGGGAGAAGTACAGGCAGCGCCGGGCATCCCAGCACCCTCCAGATGGTGCTGGGCATGGCTCTGTCTTCTCTGCTGCCCCAGTGCCAATCCACAGCATTGCTAAGGTAGTGAGGGAGCGGTCACAGAGCCTCACCGGGGAGCAGAAAGGCCAGTCCTGGGGGCACACTGCTCGTCCGCCTGCTCCACCAGGTGCCTGGCCCCGACCTGAGCCACCCAGATCACTCCGCAGGACTCCTGGGCCCGATGCTGCCAACGCTGAGATTTGCAGGCAAGTGGTGCCACGGCATGGGGGTTGGGAGTGAGAAAGCGGGCACAGCCGGGACACATGAGGGGGTTTTTGTGGTCCCTTGTACCCTGTATCAGAGCATCCTAATCCACCCCTTGGAGCACCCCGTGGGGGTCTTTTGCATTGAGGGGTGTCGCTGAGCCCTTTCCCTGGCATGGCCATAGCCTTGAGTGTCCCTGCCCCCTTGGGTGGGCAGGGGAGCTGACATGCCCTGGGTGGGTGTTGGCAGGGTGTCAGGAGCTGGGGAGAAGCGGACAAAGATGAAGCAGTCCTGGGAGATGGAGGAGCAGCCCCAAAGGCTCATCCAGAACCAGGAGCAGGGCTGTGCCAGTCCCCATGGCGGGGGTGAGTGCTCCCTGTCCCTGCATTGTGGCTCTGGCCCTGCCCTGCCTGAGGCAGTCAAGCCCAGTTCTGGGGCAGTGGAAGGGGTGAGCTGCCAGGGCAGCTGGCCCCAGTCCCGCTGCATGGACTCCAAGGAACGGCTGTGGGACGTGGCTGTCAGGGACCATTCCCTGGCCAGTGCCCTGGCCCCCTTGGCTTCCCCTGGCACTGCCACTGAGGTGGTGGGTGAGCTGCTGGTGACAGGGGAGCAACAGGCCTGGCGGAAGCGTCTCCAGCAGGACTGGCACCTGGAGGCCCTGGCGCAGGACAGGTAGGGCTGGCACGGCACTGGACCCCATGCCAGGGGTAGGCTGACACGCACAGTATTCATCACTGTATCTCTGTCTCCCCAGGCAAGGTTTCGAGCCCATCTCGCCACCTCCCAGGAGTGCTGCCAGCTCCAGTTCCTTCCCAGTGCACTGTGGTGTTGCAGTGGGCAAAGCTGAGCCACTCAACAAGGTCAAGGCGCTGCCGGAGGTGGTGGAGGGCAGCTCGGAGGAGGAGGAGGAGGTGGACCGTGAGCTGGTGGAAAAGAAGGTACAGATGCTGCTGGGAACAATTCTCTCATGGTTCCCCACTGCCCTGGTCAGGTGTTCATGGAGACTGGGGGCATTCCTAGATGCTCACAGGGACTGAGGCATCATTGGCTGCTTCTGGGAGCTGGGGACATCACCAGGCACTCAGGGGTACAGGGGTCATTGCTGGATGCTTGCTGGGACCAGGAACATTGCCATATACTCACACGGGGCTGGGATACGCCAGATGTCTGCAAGGACCAGGGGCATTGTCAGGTGCTTGCAGGACCTGGGAGTCTCACCAGATGCTTGTGGATGCTTGCAGGGACTGGGATATTTCCAGATGCCCACAGGGACTGGGGGCATCATTAAGTACACATGGAGCAGATTCCATTGACAGATCCTTATGGGGGCTGGGAATTGCCAGTAGCTCATGGGAACCAGGGGTACTGCAAGGGTCTTGTGTACTGTGGGCCCCAGCACAGCACCCCTACACCTCTGTGCCAGTCCCCTGATCCCCTGGGGAGTGGCCCCAGTTACCCCTGACCCCTTTGCTCTGGCAGCTGCAGCTGATCGACAGCCTGAGCCGCAAGCTGGTGGTGCTGCAGGAGGCACAACGGGGGCTGCAGGAGGACATTAGCGCCAATGGGGCGCTGGGTGAGGATGTGGCTGCCCGCCTGCAAGCCCTCTGCACCCCAGGGGAGTTCGACAAGTACCGCCTCTTCGTGGGTGACCTGGACAAGGTGGTCAACCTCCTGCTCTCCCTCTCGGGGCGCCTGGCCCGGGTGGAAACTGCCCTGGGCAGCCTGGGGCCGCATGCCCCTGCTGAGGACAAGGTGGGCTTGGGGGAGGGGACCCTCATCCATGAGGTTCTGGGCTGCAGGATGCCCTGCCAATGCCAGCTGTCTTGCCCACAGCTGGCCCTGCGGGAGAAGCAGCGGCTGCTGGTGGCACAGCTGGAGGATGCCAAAGAGCTGAAGGAGCACGTGGGGCGGCGGGAGGAGGCAGTGGGTGCCATGGTGGCGCGGTACCTGCCTGCCGAGCACCTCCAGGACTACCAGCACTTTGTCAAGATGAAGTCGGCCCTCATTGCTGAGCAGCGGGAGCTGGAAGAGAAGATCAAGCTGGGCCAGGAGCAGCTCAGGTGCCTGCGTGAGAGCCTTGGCCAGGCCTCCAAGGACTGCTAGCCCCCTATCCAGCATCCGTCCAAGATCCTTCCTGGCTGTGATCCCAGCTTGCTGCCAAAGCGGATCCAACCCCCCGTGGGCTCTCCCTGTGTCTGTCCATTTGTCCAGCCCCTGCCTTTTATTTATTTTTCTGATTTACCAAGCAGGGCAGAGGTTGCCAGTCCAGGTGCTGACAGGGGCTGTTGTGCCACAGAGCTGTCATGGGCTCTTGGCCACTCGGTAGCCTGTGACTCAGCAAGACCAGATGGATGGATGCTATCACCAGTCTCATGGGTATTTCTGTGCCTACAGGGTCCCTCCAGCTTGTCCTGGACACCAGTGCCTGTCTTGTATCTGGTGTACATGACTTAAACACCCCCCAGCTACCCTGGAGCATATTCATACAGCACCTGAAAGGGTTAAACTGTGCTCACCCTCTTGTCGTGCCTGTTTGTCCAACTCTGTCCATCTGTCCGGTGGGAGCTGAAGGAATTTCAGCCCCAGCATCCTCTTCCTCCCCATTGTGTCAGAAACAATGGCCCCAGCCAGAGGGTTCTTAACCCACTCCCTGCTGGCTGAGGGACCACAGGGGGCCAAGGTGAGTACCAGTGGGTGCTGTGTACCTGTGTCTTGGGATGGTACCATGCCAGGGCATGGGATTCTGGGACAGTACACTGAGGCCTGTAGCTACTCTGTCACCAATGCTGTGGGCATGAAGACAGCCAGGCCTCATCCAGCCCTCAGCTGGATGCTTCTAGCTCAACACCTGAGGAAGAGCCACATTAAGGACAAAAGGGGGTAGCTGTCCCCTCCTTTGTCCTGCAACAGCCACAAATAGCACTTATATGTCACCCCTGCCACTGTCTATCTGTCTCCATAGCAGGAGCAGGTGCCTTCATACCGATTTTGCACAATGGTTTAATGCAATCAGCAGGAGCTTTGGGGCAGGGGTGTAAATGTTTTGTGGAGGCAGGTGGGCTGCAGTACTTTGGGGTGGCCCCATAGCTGGACATCCCAGCCCAAGGTTCAGGCAGCATCCATGTCTGCCTGTGTGCTCCAGCAGCAGCCCCCTGTGTTGCTACCCCTGCTCTGGACTACCCTTAGCCTGTTAAACACTACACCCCACACCTGTCAGGCTGTACTGTGGGATGGTGCCTGACAAGAGTGGGGTTCTCAACATTCCCTCCATCTTGGCCAACCCCCAGGATCATTGTTAGGACCAAAGACTGCACCTCCTGCGGGCTATGCTGCTCTCACGGTGGAGTTCAGCAGCTCTGTCCAGGGCCCTGTGCTGGAGGAGCTGCCAGTGCCTGCATGTTACTGCATGCCATTGTATCTCTAACAGTAAAGCAGCAGCAGGAGCTGCACATCTGTCCCAGCTGTGTCTTGCATGGTTTGTCCTTGTGCCCCAACAAGTGGCATCAGAGCAGGGAGGGGGTAATTGCTCCAGCTGGGATGAACCAAGGTTTGGCAAGCTCTTGGGAGCTGAATGCCCCTGTGGGATGGGGCACCTGAAGTGCAGCTGTGAGCAGGGTGTCTTCTGCACCCGGTGCTCTTAGGCTGAGTTGGGGCACGGGTCAGTGCCTGGACCCTTCTGCGGGGATGCACGTAGGGGTTCAGAGAACTTGGGTGGTGGATACAGCGTTTCCCCTGGCAATCTGCCAGGGCATAGCTGCCGGAGCTTTTGGGGCGGCCCCGGGGAGGGCGTGGCCGTGCCCGGGGGGATGTCGCCGCGCAGATGCCGCGGTTCCCCACGGTGCGGCAGGGGGGTGCCCGGGCCGTTCCCCGCGGGAGCTCCGCGGCGGCGGCGGCCGCTGGGAGGCGCCAGTCCTCGGCCGGAGCGCGCGCGTGCACGTGGGCGGGGCGCGCGGGTGTGCGCGGGCGAGCGCGCGGGAGTGGGCAGGGCCGCGCGCGCGTGCACAGGTGTTGGGACGGACGGCGGCGATGCTCCGGTGGGTCCGTGCGTTGGAGCACAAGCGCACGGGGCGAGTGTCAGTACAGGCGAGCGCACAGTGGGATACACACGTGCACGCGCAGGGGAGCGCGTCGGCGAGCGGCCGAAAGCATGTGGGGTGCGAGCGTGTGGCTGCGCGGCGGATACGGGCACGTGCGCATCAGTGCACACAAGCGAACGCGTGCGCGCACAGGTACGCGTGTGCACACGCATGTGAGCACACGTGTTCGCATAGTGGAACACATGCCATTTGTGTGAGGGCATGTGTGCAGGGCACAGCCCCATGCTGCTGCTCACAAGCACTAGAGGTGAGTGACTGCACGTGCAGGTGAACACACACACGGGGGAGGGAACTCGTCCTATGGCTGACGTGCAGATGTGAATGCGAGCACGTGTGTGTGTGCACATGCAAGTGAGCCGATGCACACGTGGGTGAATGCATGCACAGGTGTGTGAGTTCACAGGGCTACTTGTGCAAGTCCTTGCATATCGATAACTGCAGGCACAAAGAAACTGTGCCCCATGACCCATTCAGAACCCCATTTCCCCTCCATGCAGCTCCAGATGCTGCCAGGTAGGACCGTCAGCCCAAGGCATGGTGGCATGGCCAGGTTGCTGGGTACTGGGACCCTCAGTGCTGGATATGGCCATGGCATAGGGTGTCCTGGGGATCCCCCTGTGACACCCCAGAGGAGATGCAGGCTAGCAGGCCCATCATAGTATTCAGGGTCCTAAGTCTCCCAGAGTTGCAAGCAAAACCCACAAAAGGTGGGGTGGCCCGTGGCCCCTGGTGTCTGTCTCCTCATTGCAACAATCTCTTAATTTTACAGATCCCAGCTCTGTCCCATGATATCCCATACATCTGAGCTGGGGAAGGATGAGGACATGGCAGCTAGTGATGCTTTAATGAGAGATCCCTGCCACATGTGGGAGATGGGGAATCCTGAAGCATACAAACCCCATGGTAGACTCCCTTCACTCCCACAGTTCATTACAGCTCAAAAGGGAAAGCCGTGCATTGGGAAGGGACAAGAGAGCCCTCCCTGGCCCTGGGCTGGGACAGCATGGCCCAGCAGGAAGGAAGGGAAATGGGGCTCTGCGAGCATGGAGAGCCCAGAGCAGCAGGGGGTGAGATGGGCACAGGGGCCCATGGAACACTGTGGGATGCAATGTGAGGTCAGACCCTCTCTCTCTAGACATGGGCTGTTTGGTAGCACCGCCCCCAGTGTGCATCCATGTGTGTGTGCTCCAACACACACGCCAGAGCAAGTTCTATGCAATCACACCTCTGTGGGAGTATCTGCATGCATGCACACCACAGACTCACAGAGGGGTTTGGGTTGGGAGGGATCTTTGAAGGACATTCTGTCCAAACCCCCCTGCCATGGGCAGAAGCATCTTCCAGGGATGCCAGGTTGCTTCAGCCTGGCACCAAACACATCCAGAGATGGGCTAGCCACAGCTTCTCTGGGCAACCTGTGCCAGTGCCTCACCAGTGCCTCCATGAAAAAGGACTTCCTCTTTCTGTCTAACTCAAACACAACATAGATCACTTTAAAACTGTTGCCCCTTGTCCTGCCTTGATAAGCCCTGTGAAAAACTCTTCTTTTGGAGCCCCCTTGATATACTGAAATGCTACTTTAAGGTCTTTCTGGAGCCTTCTCCAGGTTGAACAACCCCACACCTCACAGCCTGTCTCCACAGGAGATGGTTTTCAGCTCTCAAAGCATCTCTATGGTCCCCGCCGACCTGCTCTAACACCACCACATCCTCCATGTGCTGGAGACCCCAGAGCTAGAGCCAGCACTCCCGGGCATCTCACCAGAGCAGAGCAGACAAGGAAAAGCTCCCTCCCTCATCCTGCTGCCCACCCTGCTGGGGATGCTCTCAGGACATGCATAGCTCTCTGGGCTGCCAGCATGTTTGCACGCACATGGAAGTGTGTATACAAGTAAGTGCGTGGAGGCATCTGTGTGTGTGCTCGGCCATGCCTCCGTGTGTTGCCGTGTGCCCATACGGTTGCATGGCAATGGTGCACACGCTCACCTGTGCCTGGGGTGTGCACAAAAACGCGTGTGGCCGTGGTGTGAATGCTCACCCGTGCCAGCCACGTGCCCACCCTAGTCCATGTGGGTTACACACAAATATGTGCACAGTGGCAGCGCATGTGCTCACCCATGCCTACACACATCTATGTGCATGAACGTGGTGCATGTGCTTTCCCATGCCTGGGGTGTGCAGGCTTACGCGTGTGGTCTGTGACCACAGATACGGGCATGGAAACCTGCCTGCTTGTGCGTGTGTCTTTGTGGATGGTGTGCACACACGCGGGGCTGTGATGCCTGTGCTGGCCCTGCCCACGTGGGTGGTGCACACACAGGTGCACTGCAGTGGTGCATGTGCTCTCCCATGCCCGTGCATGTGCCCACGCGAGGGGAGCGTCCGTTTGTGCACGGTGGGAGTGCGCGTGCACGCCCATGCCCGAGCGGTGCCTGCCCGTGCACGTGTGAGCTCGGTGGTGGTGCGTGTGTGCGTGCCCGCGCCTGGGTGGGTGCGGGAGCGCGCACACGTGTGCGCTCGGTGGTGGTGCGTGAGCGGGCAGCGCACACGCGTGTGCACGTGCTCTCCGTGCCCGCGCGGGTGCCGCACACGGATGCGCGCGGCGGCGCGCGGGTGCCCGCTGTGCCCGCATGCTCGGGGCCGTGCGTGGGCCGCCCGCGCCGCGCAGCAGCGCCCGCCGCGCCGAGCAGGCCGGGGCTTGCGGCAGGGGCAGGGCCGGGGCCGCCTGCGGAGGCACGTCCCGGCGGGGCCGGGGGGGCTGCGGACGGCGGGCCGGGGCCGGAGAAAGAGCGACCTTGCACCAGCGGCGGCGGCGGCTCGGGTCGTGCAAGGTGTGTGCGGGGCGGGGGGCGCTCCGCCTTCCCCCGCCTGGGCGTGCTGCGGGATGCTCGGCGGGGAGCCGGCACCGGGCAGCCCTGGGGCTGGAGAAGGCAATGCACCCAGGGAGAGGGGAGAGGGGAGGGGGGGTGGGTCAGCATTGCTGCCCTCAGTCCCCCCGTCTCCTCTCCCCGCAACGCTTGTTGCTGTGCCGAGAGACGGCACCGCGGCTGCCGGCAGCCGCGGGGATGGGGGGAGGGCGCGGCGGAGCCGGCCCGGGCTAGGTGCGTGGGGCCCAGCACGGCGCCGTGGGGTGCCCCCCGCCACCCCCCGGCCCGGGCACGGCAGCTTTGCTGCCGTCCAGGCTCGCTCGTCGAGGTAGGTGCTCCCCCAGTCTCTCCTCAGCTCTCCGTGGGGAGATGGCTTCCCCCGCATGCGGGAACCCCGCGCTCCCCACTTCATCCCAGCCCAGCCGCAGTCACCTGCGGGGGGCTGGGGACCCATGGGCGCGGGAGGTTCAGCCATCCCTTCCCAGCTGCCCGAGTCAGACGGATGGCGGGGTCCAGCTGCTGCTTTTCATGGAGATCCCTGCACTGTCCCCGGCCACGCAGGGCAGCCCGGCACATCGTGGGTGGGAAACAAGGGCAAATAACACAGGCTGCGAGAAGAGGTTCCACCCCTCTCTGCACCAATGTACCAATGCCCGAGCACGGGGCAGCCAGTCTCCTGCGCCCAAGCCTGGGACAACATTGGGATGCCAGGTAGGCTGAGGAGTAGCTGGGTTGCTGAAAAAAGGCAAGGAAGGAAAACTTTACTTGCAAGGATGCCACTCTGAGTGTCGTTCCTGGGCGAGGAACACCATCTCCCTTGACTTCCAGGATTGTACCTTGCAGCTGGCAGAGCCCTACAGGATGAGGGGCCGTGCGTGCCTCTTCAGGGCTCTTCATTCCTATGTGTCCTTGTCCTCTCAGGGCTATCATAAGAGGCTGCAGAGCTCTGAGCCAAGCCAGGTTGGAAGATGGCTGAGAAGCTGGTGCCTGGGGACCTGTTCTCGAGGAAGACCCGGGAATCAGTGTCGTCCCTGGACTCGGACAAGCTGGCACCCATCTCACCCGAGGTGGGTGGTGAGGAGTCGTCTGACAGCGAGGGCGAGCAGGAGGACAGTTCTCACAAGCTCATCCGGAAGGTTTCCACCTCGGGGCAGATGAGAAGCAAGGTCAGGGGGTGGGGGATGCCGCGGGTGAGGGGCTGGCTGGGTGTGCGATCGCTGCTGAGAACAGGGCAGGGGAGTTTACCTTCTCCAGGATGCAAATCAGTATCAGGTTCTTAATGCTGGCAGACTCAACCCAGCCAGAGATGGGAGGGTTCTGGTCCCCTGTGCCCTGTGGGAGGGCACATAGAAACATGAGAACCCCACAGTGGCAGTATCAGCATTGGTCCCATGGGGCTGTGAAGCCCAGATTTTATCACACTATTCAAGAACAGGGTCTCTCCCATACCCAGACATCCCCTACAACATTGCCTTCATGCTGCATTTGTATCCCCTGGGTTCCCCTTACCTGTGCCTGGAAGAAGAGGACTCTTTGGAAGGCTCTGCCCCATGGATGCTCTGGGGCTGAGATTTAGGGTCATGACAGTTCTGTAGGCTCCTGGGATCCCACACCCTGCTGTAGGTACTGCATGTGCAGGGCTTGGTGAGTGGCAAAATGGAACCTGCATCTTCCCTAGTGCCCCAGATTAATTTGGCTGTGCCAGCTTCCCTGCAGGCCCCATTCCCACAGATCCAGTCCCCAGTGGTGGTTTGCTGGACTGATGGGAGCACCTTTGAGGTCAGACATGACACTCATACTTCCCAGCCACTGGCATGAGAGCAGCTGGGGGGTGGAGGGGTGTGGGTGTGTGCATGCATCAGTTTGCTCAGAAAAAGCTATTTTGATAGTACCTACAAAATATGGGGTGTGGTGCCTTTAGCCAAGCAGGAGTGCATGGTCAGAGGTGTCCCAGGCTGGGACAGTGAAATGCAATGCAGGGAGAAATTACCTGGACTGAATGGCCAGGTGGGATGTGGGGAGAGAAGGAGGTTTGGGGGGAGACATTTTGGGGAGGGAGGATGCAAGACACAGTGCTGGGAGGATGCTCTGGATGACATGCTGGGTTAGCAGTCCCTTTGCATCCACCTTTCAGCTGTGGGAAGGAGGTGGCAGAGTGAGTCAAGGCAGTGCCTGCAGTGTTGGGCGGCACACGGGGGCTGTTAGCAATCCCCCCGCAGCCAGCTTCTGGTGCCAGCCACCCCTCAGTGGGGATTTGGTGGCTGTGCTGCTCCAGGGAGAGGGGAGAGATCTGAAAACACAGCATGGGAATGCAGTTTTGGAGCAGGGGGGTGTCACTGGACTCGTGTTGGGTGCTGAGGGCATGAAGGAAGGGGAATGAGGCAATGTACTGGGTCTGGTGGCAGTTGTGAGGATGCTTGGGGCTGTGGCAGGCTCCCCTCCTGCTGACCCTGGCTTGGCTGTTATGCCAAGCCTGGTGTACTGGCATGAGGTGGGGCAGAGGATGCCTGCCCAGGGGTATGGAAATTGCATGCTCCCAGCCTAGCACTGTGGGGCTTTCCCACTTGGCAGAAGAGATTTCTGGGGCATGGGGTGT
Source organism: Parus major (assembly GCF_001522545.3). Lineage (NCBI taxonomy): Eukaryota > Metazoa > Chordata > Aves > Passeriformes > Paridae > Parus > Parus major. The sequence goes on from NC_031772.1 coordinate 19,330,706, forward strand.
TGAGGGGGCTCTTACTGAGTCCCTCTGGCTGCTCAAGGAGCATGCCTCAATTTTCCCTTCCTTGATGCCTGCTGGCACCAACTCTGCCCTCTCCAAGTTGGCTGCCAGGTGGGTGTAGAGGGCTATGCTGGGTGTTGGGGGGAGGCATGGTGAGAAGCCAGGCCAGTGGGCAGTGGGGATGTTTAGTTCTGTGTGTGAGCCCTCAGCACCCTTCCAGAAGGGCAGCAGTAGCCACTGGAGTTTGCCATGCATCACTTGGCATGTGTGGGGCACAGGGACATCACAGGGAGCCAGCAATGTCACGAAGTCTGAGGGGAAGGGGCAGGTGGCTGGGCTATGCCCGTGTCCTACAGCAGCAGCACAGGAACGCGAGCACGCTCTGAGCCCCAGCCCAGTCGCCAAAGCCCCCCATACCCCCATCAGGTTCTGGCCTCGCTGCTGCCACGCTGCACGTGGGGAAAGGCTGTCTCCCTGCCTGCTGTGGCCACTGCCCACATCCTGCCTGGCATCAGCAATTAGCTGTGCAGGAGGTGATGCTGTGCAGCGTGCCAGGGGAGGCGGGTAGCGTGATGGATGGGCAGGTGGAAATGACACGTGTGGGTTAACAGCCCGTGGAGCTGAGGGAGAGACTGAGAGCTGGCAGGGCTGGAGGGCCCTGAGAGTGAGCTGTGTATGCCTCCCTAGCCACCTCTGTGCTTTCAGTGTTGGGGTTCAATGTTTTTTCTGAGGATGCCTTTGCCCTGGTCCAGATGGGCAGGACCACACTTGCTGGCCTGGCTCGGGGCTGGATGGACTCCTTCCTTCCCTAGGAAGCGAGGATTTTTGGATGAGGTTGCTGCTGCCACCCAGGTTGGGCTCACAACCCTGACATGGCACATGTGCTGCCTGTCACTCCAGCCACAGCCACAGAGTGTGTGCCATGGCAGGCATCCTCCTGAGCAACACCCCTGTCTTGACGTCCTTGTCACCCAGGTGGGGCTGGGGTCAGGGGAGGGAATCATTGCCTGCACCCCAGGGGCAGGTATCTAAAGAACACAATTAATAAGGGAGAGTTCAGTGCCAGGGTGGCAGCTCCTGAGACAGCAGGTGGTGGGGGTCAGGGCACACTGTCCTATTTTGGGTCATATGTGGTGGGTGGGGTGCTGGAGAGGATCTGTAGGAGCCTGCCATGTTGGGGGGCTGGGAAAGGTCAGGACCCCCAACCCCACTGCCCATCCACACTGACTGGAGAGACCTTGATCTCTGGTGATGGAAGCAGGCAGCTTCTACCACTCCAGGCTGTGGTCCAGTCCCTGGGACAGGAGTAGGAGAGGATCATTCGGCGATCTGCTGAATCCTTCTGATTGCTGCTCCCCAATCCTAGTGCTTCTGCACTCTGAATGCCCATACCCCCACATCCCTTCCTCAAGCCTCCACATCAATCACATCCCCCCCACTCCACACCTCCAGGCTGGAACTGCGGACACCCTGGGGTGCTCTGTGCCAGCACTGGTGTGGAGATGGCCTGGTCATTGTGCTCAGTGACAAAAACAGCTGCCAGATTCAGGTGTCCCCGCTGAACTGAAAGTCTCCAGCATGGATGGGGTCTTGCTGGTGCCCCTCATCCTCCTCCTCCTTCTCAATGCAGCTGGGGGCTGCAAGTTGCCTGTATCAGGTTTTAGGTGTGCAAGAGCAGAGTGGGAGTGGGATGTGATGCTGCTTCCCAGTGCTGGTCTCCTTAGGGCTGGGTGTGGAGAGAAGGCGAAGAGGAGAGAGGGGGCACTGGTTCTGGGTGCACCAACACATTTGAGTTGCTGGGGGTGGTGGGTTACATCCTGCCCATGTGGCTGGGGTGTTCATTTCCTAGCACTGCCTCAGCACAGGCTCTCCCAGCAGCTGAGTGGAGGCAGAGAGTGATCCAGCAGCGCTGTTTGGTTCAGTGGGTGACTGCACCAGAGCTGGGAGGTGGAGGCTTCAAGGGGGCACAGCTGGGTGTGTGCCAGGGATCCAGGGTTGCCCATGGCATGGGCACAATGTGCGTGGCCATGGTGGGCAGAGGCCACTATGGCTTGTCTGCTGTTTGGAAAGGGGGATTATGTTCCTGAATTCCTGATCTTGAGATACATCACAGCTGCTTGGTGGGGCTGATGGACCCACCAGAATCCTTCCATGGGGCTCGGGGAGGTCAGTGGGGTTATTGGCACCCTGGGGAATGAGAGGTCCTTGCTGCAGGCATTGAGCATCCTGCAAGCTCCAGGAATGGGGCAAGCTGTACCTGTGCATACTGGGGTGTTGGGCAACTATAGGGAGCCTGGTGAGGCAGTGCTGTACAGCCAGGCTGTGGGGAAGGCTGCCCCCTGAGTGCTAAATCCTGGCCAAAAGATGAAGAAAGCAAAGTAGAGCTGGCTGGGGCCAGGCCTGGAAACCTTTCTTCTGCATCAGGAGGGTGGGCTGTGGCTCCTGGGCAGTGCATCCTCCAGACTTGGGACACTGGAGCATCTCTCATACAGAGAGAGCCTGGGAGAGCTGGGTCTGTTCAGCCTGGACAAGAGACTGTAACCAAGGGGTCCCCAGTTTTTGACAGAGAGGGTGCAGCAAAGAGGGAACCAGGCTCTTCTCAGTGGTGCTCATCAACGGACAGAGATGAAAAAATAGGAAATTGCACCTCAACACAAGAAAACATGGTGTGAGACCAGGGAGGCTCGGCTTGCTCTCATTAATCAGGGCTTGCCACGCTGGTGCCTGGGGTGTGAAGATAGCCCCACTGTCACTAGCCGGATGTTTGTGAGGTTTCTCAAGCTCTCTGCCCTCTCCCTGCTCACTTTTTCCATTATGTGAATATTGCTCTTGCCCATCAGCTTTTTCCCACCCCTGCTGGGCAGAGTGGAAGGGCTGTGCCCACCAGCATCGCGGCACAAGGGGCAGGGGGGAATTAGCACGGGTCAGGCTGATGTGGGATGCCTGCCAGCAGGATGCTTGGGGACTGATGTGGCTGTAGATAGGGAAGCGTGACCTCATTTCTAAAAAGCAGCTGCTGGATGATGTGCTGTAGGGGGGTTGCCTTTCTTCTGGGGGCTCCTTTCCTCATTCCTCTCCTCCTGTTCATTCTCTGTCCCCTTTCAATGGCCTTGTGAGCACGATGCAATGGCTTGTCAGGACTGGTGCTGGAATCTCCTTTCAAGCATCCACCCAGCATGGGGAAGGCATATTTGGGTTGGTCCTGAAATGGCAGAAAGCTCCATCCTCTGGGAGCAGCTGAGCCTGTGGGGCCAATAGCACCCATCAGGCACCGAGCCCCCTGACTGCCCAGTCCCGGAAGGGCTCTGCTGTGTCACAAAGCCTGATAAGGTTTCCAGCTGACACCAGCCCACGGGGTGCCTAGCAGCTGGTGGAAGCCCTGCAGCTGGGCTGTTTGAGGTATGCCAGTTTTCCTCTGTTGTCCTGGTGCCTGCTGGCTCAGCTTGGGGATGAGCTCTGATGCAACTGGACCCTGGCTTGTGCCCAGTGGGCTGCTGCACTTGGAGAAGGAGGGTGGCTGCCTGGAATGATGCTGGTGCAATGCAGGTTGGTGTGTCAACAGGTTATCCTCTTTCCCTTCTCCTCCTACCGGGTGAGGCATCGTGTGGTCACAGGGACAAGTATATCCCTTCAGGAGAGGTGTAGGGTGGCCAGCTGCGTGGGCAGACAGTGTGGTTGGTGCTCACCAGCCATATGTGACGGCATTCCTGAGTAACAGCCTTCCTGGCTCTTCTCCAGGTGCTCCTTCGCTGTCCAAGATGATCCCACTGGGAAAGCCTTCCTGCCTCAGCTGTGGTCAGACCTGGCTGCACAATGGGCTCTTCCCAGGAATGGTGGTGGCAGTGCTGGGACCGTAGGGTGACAGAACAAAGCAGCACCCTGGGGCTCAGCTTTAGGGCTGAAGAAAGGGATTTTTGGTTGTAGCCTGACCTTGAAGAATCCCTGCTGCAGGGTGCTGAGCTCTCCTGGGCTGTGGTTCAAGCCCCCTGCTTGTGCCAAGCACACAGCCAGCCCGTGGCATGATGGCCTCTGGGAGCCAGCCCAGTCCTGGCAGGGCACATAGCTGGCCATTATCCCAGGGCCATTTTTACCTGTGTCCCCTCTGAGGCTCCGCTGCCAATTCAGCTGCATCTGAGCTGGAGGTGGTAGTATGTCTGCAGATGCTGTATGGTTTCATTTTTGCCTTTGCCTTCTCACCCTGTGCCTCTGGGATCCCCCCCAGTGCTGGTACTGAGTTCCCTGGGATGGAGAGAGCAGGGAGGACCTTGGGATGGGGCAGTGGATTGCTGGGGCAGAGCCCTACAGGAGAGCTGGCCTCTGGCTGATTGCTGGGCAGGTTGTGTGTGGCTCTGGGTGTGCCGCCTCGGTTGCTGAGATGGGACCAGCACTGGCTTTGCTGAGGCTCCTTGCAGAGCTGCCTGGGTCTCTCCAGACAGAAAAGCTGTGGTTGGGGTGAGTGGAGGGGCTTGGGTTTGTTTTGGGGTGTGGGTGGCACACTGCTTACAGCTGTGCAGTGACTGGTGCAGAGCTCCCAGCTCAGTGGCCAGGGGCTGCCAGTGTCCCCAGAACATTGGAGGAAGAAGGGGCAGTCCCTGTGCTGCAGGTGCTCTGCTCTTTTCAGCTCTAGGCTACCTAATAGCCACTTACTCTATTATTGTGGTGAGCCTGGTGCCCTGGACAGGGCTTGGGGAGCCAGCACAGCAGGGGTGATGCCACCCTGCCGTGGCCGGTCTGCCCTTGCCACCCGCACCCCTTTCCTGTTAGCAGGGAGGAAACACTGGGCTCACTCGGCAGTGCTGCTGCACGTGGCTTCCCACTGTGTGGCTGGGCCTGCCAGCCTTGGCCATCAGGTGCCTCTCAGGTCTTCTCCTGTTCATTCCAAAAGCAGGGATCCAAAACCTGCCCCAGCAGCTGGAGCAGGTGCTCCTGGCTGAAACCCATAGTCAAAGATGAGGTAGGTGGGTGGCTTACCACAGTGAGATCCAAAACAGCCCTCCAGCACCCCAGGCTTGTGTGTCTGCCCAGGCAGCGTGGGACAGCTGGACTCCAGGGCTTATTTTGGAAAGGGGACGTGCCTTGTTTTCCCCAGGGAGGGGTTGGCATGCTGGCACCAATGGAACCTGTATCACATGGCATCACACAGCAGGGATGATGGAGCCTGATGCAGCTGCTGACATGAGGAGTTGTGCAGCAAAATGCTGCACATGGTCACACAGAAGGCTTGGGCTTTGATGCCCAAAGCAGCCCCCAAGGGTGGGTGTGGGGAGAGGTGCCCCCTGAGCTTGTCTGCACCAATTTTGCATCCCATGTTGGGATGGCTAGGGATTAGCCTGCACTAGTGGAAAACTGTGGCACAGTCCCCCCAGCCACGGTACTGGCAGTGTTGTAGAACTCTGATGGGTGTTGTGGTGAAGGTGTGGAACTCTGCCTTTCAGGGCAGCTGCATCCTGTCCCTGGGATGGCCAGGACTGTGACAGCTTGGGGCTGGGTGATGATTTTTTGCTGCTGTCAGGAGCTGCTGCTGGGGGTGTTTTGTCTCTGACCCTCCTTTGCAGGAGTGGGTGCCACCCTCCCAGACAGCCAGTCCTTGCTGTGTCCTGCCACCCATGTGGACCTGGAGCCAGCTGCCCATGCCCAGCTGGCTCCAGCCCCTACTGTGATAGCCCTGAGGTGCCATCATGGACCCACCTCTTCTTCCTTCTCCTTGTCATCCTTTTCTCCTGCTGCCCCCACCGTCTCCTCACACCACTCCTCACCGTCACACACTGCCTGTCCTTTGCAGCAACAGCAGTGACTGCAGCAAACACAACACCTGCCCCTGACCAGTGCAGCCAGGTGTGGTGGATGTGGTGTTTGGGGCTGGATCCCACCTGGCTATGGCAGGACCCTGGCTTGTCCCCTCCTGGTGTGGGACAAGGACTGCTAGGGCGCATGGTTTGTGTGTGGATCTGGGGTCACAGCTGGACCCCACTGGAAGGACTCCTCTGCTTTCACTGTGCTCAAGGCTGAGAGACCAGGGAAAGGACACAGTGTGTCCAAGGGTGCTGGCACTGGGGACAGCTAGGCTGTTTGAACCTGCACTGACATTCATAGGCATCGTGGTGATTGACCACAGCCAAACTCTGCACCAGTCTTGGGAAGTGATAAAGTCTTAAAGCATCCCTCTTCAAACTCCAGGCTGGAAGAGAGCGGGGAACACCACGGTGGGTGCCCCAGGGAGGTTTGGGAGGGTTAGGCATTTGGGGAGTTGAGGGTCAGGGACCACCCCAGGTGGGGTTTTACCTTTGTTGTAACTTTGAAGGCTCCTGCTATTCCTGGTGCTTTGGCCATCTGGTTCATGGGGCAGTAGATTAAGGCTGAGACCTGGGGCTGGTGTGTTTGCAGGCTGATGGGGCCTGGGTGCCACCTCTTGCAGCACATGGGTTGGCACAGGAGTGCAGAGCCCCAGGGCGATGGTTCCCTCACTGTGCCCTCGTGCCCAGTGCTAATTTGCTGTTAAATGTGCCTGGATTGGATACAGCCACTGTGGCAGCTAATTGTAGAGAAGCAGCTGAACGGAGCTGCCGGTGGTGTTTAAAGAAGATACAATCAAAGATGAGGCAGTGCCAGAGCATCTCTGCCACCCCGCTCAGGCTCATAGCCATGCTTCAAACACTAATTAATTGAGTCTTGTAAACACCACTGTGAGAAGGGTAAATATTGGCAGGTGCTGTGTTTTGGGGAGGGCAGAGGCCGGGCAGCCAGGTTGCAGTGATGCACTGTGCTGCAGGGGATGCTCTGCCTGCTGCAGGCTACCTTCAACCCCAGGTTATCCCCTCCAGGGGCTTTGGGGGCAAGGCAGAGCTGGCTGCACCCCGGCTGTCTGCTCTGCAAACCAGCTGGCGCCGCAGTGCCCGGGTAGTGCCACTTGGGAGATGCAGTCCTGATATCTCTGGGGCATTGGTGTCCCCTCAAAGGAAGCTCTTCTGAGTCCAGTTCTGCCCTTGGCTTCTAGGGAGCTACAGCAGGGTGAGGATGTCCAGGCACTGCCCTGGGGATGCAGAGGAAGCATCAGCAGTAGAGGGTCTGCACTGCTGGAGACCTGCATCTTCCAGCCCTGCCACAAACAGCAGCATCCTTCCAGATCACAGGGAGTGCCCAGTGCCCAGGCCATGGTAGGCAGGGAACGTGATTTGCCCTGCTACATGCAGCAGATAGTGAGCCCCAGAATGTCCAATCTGTGCTCCTGGGGACTCAGGGACTGGTGTCACAGGGGAAAATGGTGGCTTCGGTGATTCTGGGGGGCTACGAGAGCTCAGGACACTGTGGTCTCTGCAGAAGAGCGTAAAGGAGGGGCTGTTGCTGAAGCAGACGAGCTCCTTCCAGAGGTGGAAGAGACGATACTTCAAGCTGCGAGGCAGGACACTCTATTATGCTAAGGATGCCAAGGTAGGCTGGGGGGTGCTTCTAGCATATTCAGTCGGGGGGGACCTGAGTCTGCCAGCCCAGGAGGGGACAGAGATCCCTGCCTGCTGGACTGGGGCTCTGGTTCCTCCCTTGCAGTCCCTGATCTTTGATGAGGTGGACCTGTCTGATGCCAGTGTAGCTGAGACCAGCACCAAGAACATCAACAACAGTTTCACGGTGAGGGAGGTGTGGGGCTACCAACTGTAGCCGGTGGAGACCTCAGAACCTTGTGGGGAGGCACTACAGACCTCCCTCGTCCCCTCCAGAGCCTTGGGGCATGGCTTCCTGCTGCTGGAGGTGGCAGTGGTGTGCCAGAGATTGCTGGGATCTGTGCTGGGCTCTGGCTGGCCTGGCGGTGGCTTTGCGAGGGACCGTGGGGCTGTTGCAGGTGATCACGCCGTTCCGAAAGCTCATCTTATGTGCGGAGAACCGGAAGGAGATGGAGGACTGGATCACTGCCCTGAAATCTGTCCAGAAGTGGGAGATCCATGAGGTGATGTGGGCAGGGTGCTGCCTGGATCTGTGTTTCCATGTGGAGTGCGTTTCCGTGTGCCTCTGACTGCCAGACAAGAGCTGTTGTCCCCGGCATAGCCCCACAGGGGGGAGTCGGGCTGGGGAGACTCAGGGGGCCAGAAGGGAGGGAGTGCTGGCTGAGGGTCCCAGGCACTGATGGGGCAGGGCTGTGCCTCCAGGCCACACAGTTCAACATGGAGCACTTCTCGGGCATGCACAACTGGTACGCCTGCTCCCACGCCCGCCCCACCTTCTGCAACGTGTGCCGTGAAGCTCTTCCAGGGGTCACCTCCCATGGCCTCTCCTGTGAAGGTCAGTGCTGGGGTCCTGCCAGGAGGTGGGCAGGGCAGCCTCTCGAGGCTGGGCCAGAGCAGGAGTGGTGCAGGGTGATGCCCACTGCCCAGATGCAGAGGGGTTTGGGACCGGGGGTGTGCATGCCATGGGGACCTTCCCTGCTCCTCACCGGTTCCCCCCATGCAGTCTGCAAGTTCAAGGCACACAAGCGCTGTGCCGTCAGAGCCACAAACAACTGCAAGTGGACAACCTTGGCCTCCATCGGCATTGAAATCATCGAGGATGAGGATGGGGTAAGCAGGGGAGTCCCTGTCAGGGATCCTGGCAGAACAGATCCTCCAGCAGAACTGGCTTCACTGTACCCAAATCAGGAAGCAGGAAGAAACTGAAGAAACTGTAGCTGTCCCCTGCACTGTGTGGCCTCTGAGCTTGGCTCTGCAGGGGCATGGCTTGGGGACACCTCTTCTGGCACCCTGTATCAGAACCCCTTTTTGCTGTCCAAGTGGGGCCACCTCCAGACATTTTCTGGAGACATGTCTGCCCTGCCTCATGTGCTGATGGCTTCAAGGGGCCAGGAAGGCAGGGGTGAGAGGACATGGGAGGGGTCCCAGACCTGCCTTGCCCTGCTGCAAGGCACCACCTCCATAGTGAAAACTGGGGAAAGAGGTGGTCTGGAAAGGTGGACCTTTCCCTCAAGCGTGCAGGATGCCATCGGTGGCTGCCCTTGTCTGCAGGTGGCCATGCCCCACCAGTGGCTGGAGGGGAACTTGCCCGTCAGCGCACGCTGCGCTGTCTGTGACCGGACCTGCGGCAGCGTCCGGAGGCTGCAGGACTGGCGGTGTCTCTGGTGCAAAGCCATCGTAAGGATGTACCCATCCCTGGCCCCACCCCACTCCCAGCACGGGCACCACTGCCCCTCCTGTGTGCACCTCTGGGAAAGCTGATGCAGGGGACTTCGGTGCTGTGTCCCCCAGCTTTGCTAGACAGGTGTCCCTGTGTTCCCAGGTTCACAGTGCCTGCAAGGAGCTCCTTGGCAAGAGGTGCCCCCTGGGCCAGTACAAAGTGTCCATCATCCCACCAACGGCCTTGAACAGCATTGATTCTGATGGTGAGTCAGAGGGCACAGGGCTGGTCTGGTGGGGGGGGACAGGCTGTTTGGGATAAGGCTCTGAGCTCTCTGAGGTCCTCTGGAGGCTTTAACTTGTGGCACTGTGCCTGTTTTGTGTGGCGGCAGGAACACCACCTTCAGTAGAGCTTCAGGCTCAGGGCTTGGTGGTATTCTATGAGCTTTGGGGTAGCACTTCTTGCCCACATGTGGCTTTAGTTGCTCCTGCCAGGCCTCCTCTTGCAGTGGCTCAGGACATAGTCCCTCTGTGCTGGGATCAGCGGTGCCAGCCCTGCACCCCTGAGGTGGGCTGTCCTCTGTTGCACCTCAATAGTTCAGCTTCTCTCAAGGCAGGATAAAGCTCTTGCTTGGGTTATTTCTCAGTGTCTGAAGCTCAGCTGGTTTTTGGTGGTGCAGAGCACAGCTTTGCCCTGGCACGGGACACTGCAGGGAGAAGCCATGTGGAGCGTGGGGGGACCCCCTGGCTGTCTCCTTCTCCTGAGGGGCCCAGCTGGCCTCTGCTGAGCAAAATCTGTTCTCCTCCGGATATTTCTTTCTTCATTCTTTAATGCTTTTCACCACTCAGCGCAGCCGGAGGCTCATTTGCCTCGTTACTCATCGGGATGCTGTCAGGGTAACCATCACACGGCTGCTCCTCAGCTCCAGAGCCTCGGCTGCTGGTGGCTGGTCCCTGGCAGCATCTCTGCCCTGTCCCCCTCCAGCAGCCCAGACATCCATGGCTGACTGTTGTCCACCCAACTGGGAACAGCTTAGCAAGGCCTCAGTCCCCCCTCGTCCTGCCTGCTGCAGCACATGGGTGCTGCTGGCAGCAAGCTTTTCTGCTGCAGCCCACGCTCTGACTCAGCAGCTGCCAGTGCTTTGTGTTATCTGCTCTGCTGGGCTGGGAGTGGAGATGGAGCGGTGGCCAGGCAAGGAGGGGGTGGGCTGTGGGGAGGTTGCCTCCATGCTCCTGCTGTGGTGGGGGTGCTGGGACTCCTGGTTGCAGCCCACAGGGCTCTGAGGGCAATGGCTGTGGGGCTGGTGCCAGTGGCGCTGACGGCTAATGAGGTCCTTGCGGTCTGCCAAGGGAAGGAGCCTGCAGACACCAGCCAGGGGACTGAGATGGCCAAGATGTGCCTGAGGCAGGTGCAGGCTCTGGGCCAGCTGTCAATCCTACTCTGCCTTGGGCACATTTCTTTCCGCATCTCATTCCTTTAAAAGCACAGTGCTTCCTCTTCCCTCTGCCCCTCACCATCCCGCAGATATCCCCATCACTGCCCCTCCTGCCCCAGCACCCAACAGGTTGGGCTTGGCACAGATGGAGCGTCCACTCTGCTCTCCTCAAGTGTGTGTGGAGAGTGAGGGCTGGGGCTCACATGTTTGGGCTTACTGCAGGTTTCTGGAAAGCCACCTGCCCCTCGACCTGCTCCAGCCCTCTCCTGGCCTTTGTCAACTCCAAGAGTGGGGACAACCAGGGTGTCAAGTTTCTGCGCAAGTTCAAGCAGTTCCTCAACCCAGCCCAAGTCTTTGACCTCATGAATGGGGGCCCACACCTGGGGTAAGCGCCTGCCTGAGCACCCCAGAATTGCCTTGGTGGGATCCTGGTGGGCACCTGGCACAGCACCCAGTCCCTCTCTCCTTGCCCCCCACCCAGGCTGCGCCTCTTCCAGAAGTTCTCCACCTTCAGAATCCTGGTGTGTGGTGGGGATGGCAGTGTGGGTTGGGTGCTCTCTGAGATCGATGCCCTTGGCCTCCACAAGCAGGTGAGTGGGAGTGTCTGGCATTACTAGTGCAGGCTGGCACCATCCCCAGTGCTGGCACACTCCGTGTGCCCCAGGTGCTGCCAAGCAATGGGCCCAGCAGGATTGGGGGTGTCCCAGGTGCCCTTGTGGGCTGCTCTGAGCTCCCCCACTCTGTCTTTCTCCTGCAGTGTCAGCTCGGTGTCCTGCCACTGGGGACTGGTAATGACCTGGCACGGGTCCTGGGCTGGGGCAGCCTGTGTGATGATGACACTCAGCTGCTGCAGATCCTGGAGAAGCTGGAAAGGGCCACCACCAAGATGCTGGACCGGTGAGCAGGGCACAGAATACATGCCCCTCTGTTCCCGCTACCTTGGCATGTAACTGGGCATCCCGTCCCAGTTCCTTGCCTGTCCCTGTGCTAGGGGGCCAGGAGATGGCAAGCAGCCATGTTCTCTGCTTGGCAGGTGGAGTGTGCTGACCTATGAGGCCCCCAAGCAGTCCCCCTCAGCCCTGAAGGAGGAGGAAAATGGGGACGCCAACATCCAGGTGGGAGCTGTTGGCATTTGAGGGCTTGAGATAGGGAGGGCAGGCTGGAGGACAGGTTCCTGTTCAACCCAATTCAGGGACACACAGGGAGGGATGGCACAGGAAGAGGTCACGCAGGGGATCCCTGGGGACTGGGGCTGCGAGGGGGCTGGCAGTCGGCCGCATGCAATGAAACGAGCCTGGCAGGTCTCAGCCTGGCACGTGCAGTTGGGAGCAGGCAGAAGGAGAGGTAGAGCTAGCTTGCCAGCTGCTTTGGACTCTTCTGTGTGCTCCCCTTCAGCCCCTTGCCTCCATTTCCCTCCTGATGTAACTGACCTCACCTCTGGCCAACAGCATGGGCATGGCTGCCCTCAGTGCTGGGGAGTGGGCTGAATAAGGGCTGATCATCCGCAGTTCAAGGCTGGCTGGGCAAAGGTCCATCCCTGAGCAGGGCACATGGCAGGGTGGCAGGGCTCCAGCTGTCTCCACCTGTGCCCCCCCAGGTCCAGATCTCCCATTACGCTGACTCTGTTGCCTTCCACCTGGCCAAGATCCTGGAGTCAGACAAGCACTCGGTGGTGATCTCCTCTGCAAAGTAAGGAGGAGGCTGTTGATGGGATGCCAGTGCCCCCGTGTCTGGGCTGGGGCATGTCCCCGGGACCACTGCACCCCCCCTCAGCCAGGCTGTCCCAGCTGGCCACCAGCAGCTGCCAGCTGTGCTGGCAGATAATCCTGGCACTGCCCCTCTGGAGCAGTGGGTGTTATCCCAGCAGCCCCCCTGGCCCTCCTGTGCCCCTCTTGACCTCCAGCCACTTCCCTTGGCAGGTTCCTCTGTGGCACTGTCAATGACTTTGTGACTGAAGTTGGGCGGGCTTACAAGAGGGCAACGGAGAACAAGCAGGAGGCTGAGCTGATGGCACGGAAGGTGTGTTGCAGGGGAGCTGGAGGGCTGGGTCAAGCTGGTGGCACAGCAGGGAAGGGAAGGGAAGGGCTGCTCCACGGCCCTGTGCCCTTGCTCTGCGTGTACTGGGGTGCCCAGGTGCTTGGGGGTATTCAGGTGCCAGCATTGCCCAGGGAAGCACCCAGCACTGGTGGGGGGCAGCAGCTTGTGCCAGGTGCTGAGTGGGGCAGGTGTCCCACAGTGTGCCATGCTGAATGAAAAGCTGGACTCACTGGTGAGGGAGCTGAATGAGGAGGCTCGGGCCATCGTGGTTCCTGAAGAAATGGCACAGGCCACCCATGCTGATGTGAAGGACCAGGAGAAAGCTGGCAGCTTCAACCCCAGCCCCATGCCTCGCATCTTCAAATCCAAGGAGCAACTCATGCTGCGGGCAAACAGCCTGAAGAAAGCCCTGCGGCAAATCATCGAGCAGACAGAGAAAGGTGAGGGAGTGGTGGGAGCTGGCAGCTTCCCTGATGCTGTTGCAGCCTGGCAGGGCTGTGAAGCCACAGTGGGTTGGTGCTGGACCCATGCCTTTGTTCTCCCCTGGGATCCCTGGCACAAGCTCACAGGGCTGACAGGAGGGGCCACAGGGCTGCAGAGACTCCTTGTCATGCCCCTCTTTGGATCCAGCTGTGGATGAGCAGAACAAGCAGACCCAAGACTACCAGGGCACTGTGGGCCCCAGGAAGGACAGCTCGGAGGAGCTCAACAAGGAGGAGGAGAAGCTCAGTAAGATGCCAGCAGGGCACGTGGCATTTTGTGGGGGCACGAGGGTGAGCTGTGGGATGGGCTCAGGGTGAGAACCCACGTGGCAACTATCTCCCTGTCCACCCTGGCCAGGTTCCCGGCCGGTGACGGTGACCTCCGCATCTTCCTCCATCATCCTGGACCGGCCAGACACCTTTGGCAGCTTGCAGTTCCCTGAAGACCCGAGCACCCTGTGAGTCAGGTGTTCTGTCTGCCCCAGGGACTCTGGCCCACTCTTGCTGCCCATCATGGAGCAGGAGCAGAGCTGGTACCACGCTGCCCCTTTGGGAAGGCTGCTGCAGCAGCCTCTGCCCACCAGTGTGGCATCCCTGGTACCTGGCCCTGCCCAGCCAAGCAGTGCCCGTGCCGGGGAGCCTGCCTGTGCATGGTGTGGGATCTCTGGCTGATGCTTGGAGCTTGGTGCTTGGCAGGTCCTGGCTGTGCCATGGGTGTCCCACCATGGTGACTGAGGGAAATGCAGCCATCCCTGCTAGTTTTGGTCAGGCTTCCCAGTGCCAGCCGCTCCGCTCCAGTGGGTGTTACACGACGTCCTCTGGTGCCAACCCAGAGTCACCGATGTGCAGCTGCTGCTCAAGCTGCTTTCCCTGTTTGCTGCTTTCAGCCACTTCTCGGAGAAATGTGTCATGAATAACTACTTCGGCATCGGCCTGGATGCAAAGATCTCCCTGGAGTTCAACAACAAACGTGATGAGCACCCCAAGAAGTGCAGGTTGGCTGGAACCCCCAGATTTTCCCCAGGAAAAAAACATACCCCTGGCTCTCCAGTGCCTGCACCAGGAGGGACCATCAAGATGCTGGGAGCCATAGGGTTGATGCGGTGCTGCTGTGCTGGAGATCCTTCCTGCAGCAGATTTTGTACCTGCACCCATTGCTGGTATACACCCCTCGGTGGCAGACTGCAAACACCCCAGAAAGGGTGATGACACGAGGGCTTGGTGGGATTTACTTGCTCTGCACCTGGAGAGAGGGACATTGCTATGTTGGCATGGAAGGGTCGAAGTCTGGGTGCAACATGCTGCACCTTGGCTTCCCTAGGTGGTAGCAGGAATTGAGGGAACTGAGGTGGGGCCAGCAGTCTAGGACTGTGCAGCATGGTGCCTGGGAAGGGTGTGGAGCCTGTGACAGGCAGTGGGGAGCCCACAGCCCCTCATCTGTTCCACTTTGCCCCACAGCAGCCGCACCAAGAACATGATGTGGTATGGGGTTCTGGGCACGAAGGAGCTCCTGCAGCGCACCTACAAGAACCTGGAACAGCGGGTACAGCTGGAGGTACAGGGCTGGGAGAACAGGGACAGGGTGGGGAGGGGCAGCGTTACAGCAGCCCCCCAGGCTTAGCCCTCTCTTGCAGTGTGATGGGGTGCCGATCTCGCTGCCCAGCCTACAGGGCATTGCAGTCCTCAACATCCCCAGCTATGCTGGGGGCATCAACTTCTGGGGAGGCACCAAGGAGGACAGTGTGAGTGCCAGTACTATGAGATGAGTTGGATGGTGTGATGTCCTTTCCCCAGTCCTAAGAAACCCTGGGGTTAGGGTGTCCCTGCCTTGGACACACATGGGGGAAATCTGGGTCCCAAAATGAGCCCATTTTGGAAGTCTCACATGCAGTGGTCCTTTTCAGAACTTCGGGGCTCCATCCTTCGATGACAAGAAGCTGGAGGTGGTGGCAGTCTTTGGCAGCATCCAGATGGCCGTGTCACGGGTCATCAACCTCCAGCACCACCGCATTGCACAGGTAGTGGCGAGGCAGCCTGCAGGGCCACAGGTGGTGCCAGAAAGCTTTTGGGGCAGCAGTGGAGCCTGGGGTGTGGCTCTGCTCAGCTTGGCAGCTATTGATGGCACCCCCGGGCTGTCTGCCCCGCAGTGCCGTGTGGTGAAGATTACCATCCGGGGGGACGAGGGTGTCCCTGTGCAGGTGGATGGAGAGGCCTGGATCCAGCCACCTGGCATCATCAAAATCCAGCACAAGAACAGAGCCCAGATGCTGACAAGGGACCGGGTGAGATTGGGGTGCTCAGCAAGATCATGCTGGGACACAGGGAGGTATGACTGTCTCAGAGGGGCCATGTCTGTCCCCCACAGGCCTTTGAAAGCACCCTCAAGTCTTGGGAAGACAAACAGAAAGGGGAGAGCTACCGAGCAGCCACACGGCCACGGCTCAGCTCGCAGCAGTCCATGGAGTACCTGACTGAGGAGGAGAGCAGCCTCTTGCAGCAGGTCTCACGGGTTGCCGAGACCCTCATTGCCAGGTCAGACTGTGGGAAGGGGAATGTGGTGGGCACAGGGAAGGGGGAAGCTGTGCCCTGGCCATGCAAAGGTGCCTGCCCAGACCAGGAGAGCCCTGGCAGCTCCAGCCCCTGTCACCTGCAGGATCCATGAGGCAGCCAAGGCTCACAAAGCCGTGGAGCAGGAGCTGGCACATGCAGTCAATGCCAGCTCTCTGGCACTGAGTGAAGCCCTCTCCCACAAAGCTGCTGGCACCTCAGAGGTGAGCGGGAACTGGAAGTATAAGGAAGCCTTTACCCAGGCCCTGTGGGGCCCTGCTGCTCAAGGGGTTATCCCTCTGTGCCTCAGTTTCTCAGCAGGAATGTGGCTGTGGAGGTGGTGCTGAGCATCAGGGAGCTGTGGGCTGAGACCAGGGCATTCCTGGAAGGGAAGGCGGTGAGTGAGGGGCCGGAGAGCACCCAAAGCCCCCCAGGGCTGGTACCTTTGGGGGTGGCAGCAGGTTTGGGTATGGTCCCTGTCCCCCACAGCTGGACTCACCGCAGGAGGAGGAGGCACTTCACGGCCCCCTGAGTGTGCTGGGCCAGGAGCTGCAGCGGCTGCTGGACATCCACTGGCTGGGCCCCATTGCCCATCCTGCTGAGGAGGTGGGTACACAGGGACTGGGGTCTGGCACAGCCCAGTGTCTGGCTCAGGAAGCTGTAGCATCCCACCAAGCCTGGCTTCTCACAGGAAGGTGCCAGCAGTGCCAACAAGGGCAGCTTTAAGCTTCGTCTCAACATCCCCAAGCCCAGGAAGGAGAAGGACAAGCTGCAGAAGCAGAAGGCCAACAGTGTGCTCCCAGGTAAAGTGAGCAGTGTGCCAGGGAAAGGCACACCATCCTAGAAAGGACACCCTGTGCTGACCTGTCCCTCAGTCTCCTGTCCTGGGCATGCTGGGGAAGGATCCTCAGCTCTGGCTGCCTGGGGGTGTCACAGCTTTTTCTGATAGCAGACATGCAGAGCACCCCAGCCCCATAACTCCTCAACTAGGGGGAGAAGTGGGCTCTGGTACAGCTCAGACCTTTGGGTAAGTCCTTTGTCCATGGCTACAGGTTGAGGGGGAGAGCTCAGCTGTTCTGTAAGTAAGCCAAGGAGAGGAAAGACCTCTGCAGCCTGAGCAGGCTGTGGCCTCTGGCCCTGCTGGTGCCAGGGGTGGGAGGGGTTGACTGCTGACCACAGGCTGGCATCACTGCTATCTGTCCTGCTGCATCTCACTGCCTCCACAGGCCCCAGCAGTGCACAACTCTGGTTTTCCTCCCTGCTAGCAGACAAATGGGGCTCCGAGGAGGTGGCAGCTTGGCTGGAAGCACTCGGTTTAGGGGAATACAGAGACATTTTTGTCCGGCATGACATCCAGGGCTCAGAGTTGATTCTGCTGGAGAGGAGAGACCTTAAGGTACAACCCCCTTGTGCCTCCTGAGGGATCCTGAGTCCTGGGGAGCATGGTGTCCTCCATCCCTCCTGGTGGCAGGTTGGCCCTACGTCTGGGTCCACAGAGTTGAGCTTGTGCACAGGGGCAGGGAAGCAGGGGAAGGGGGTGGCTTTGGGTCTCCAGCTTGCAAGGTTCCATACACCTGTCCAAAGCAGTAGCAACAGCACCCTACCCTCACCTGCATTCAGGCATGAGGATGTGCTTTCAAGAGGAAAAAGAACCAAGTAAGCACTATGCTCCAGCAAGGGAGAGCATAGAGAGCTGGGCTGTGCCTCATCCTCCACCCTGTGGCTTGTCCAGTAGCAAGAGCCAAGAGCTCCCCCCTGCAACTGCACCACCTCCTCTTTTTCTTGCAGGACCTGGGGATCACCAAAGTGGGCCATATGAAGAGGATCCTTCAGGCCATTAAGGAGCTCAGCAACCTGCCCTAGGCTGAGAGCAGGGCAGCAGCTGAGCCCAGGTGCTGGGTGGGTGCTGCCCCCAGGGAACAGGGGTTGGGTAGGGGAACTGGTCCCTACACTTACCCCATATGTACGGAGCCCCCCCGCCCCCTGCTTGCCTTGCTTTAAGTATCTGTCTGTCCCCAGTGTCCCCCAGAAGCCGCTGCTTCTCCCCCAGTCTGTGGGGCTGGAGACACTGAAGCAGAGGTCTAACCTGTGATGTGGTCTGACCACCGGTCCAGCCCCATCAGGGTCACTGTAGGAGCTGGGGCCACCCTCTGTGTGCTCAAGCTGGAGCCAAAGCAAAGTTTCCCCTTCCCCACATGGGTATTTATGGTGTGTAAATATTTGGAGAGAAGATACTGCTGCTGCTTGCATAGTGTCATTACTAAAGGGAAGGTGAGGGGTGGGGAGGAGGGAATTGAGAATACCTTTCCAGCCTTCACCTCTGAGCTTCCTGCTCCCCACCCATCACCATGCTCTCGCCTTCTGTCTCATCACAACAAGGGGAAATACAGTGCTGGGGCTTATAGTGTGCAGTGCCAGTATGTACAACAAACATGTTTTATTAATAGTTACACATGACTTTTTTTTTCCCCCCCACCCCCCTTCTTCCTCAGTTAAAATTACTATTACTTATGTACATGGTACCACCCTGCTTGAGGGTACCCCATTATTTACAGGCTTATTTACAGAGTAGGGCTAGGAGCTAGTGAGTATCTCTTCGAGCTTGAGCATGTCCATGGGGGTGACTTTGGCAACCTCAAAGAAGACCCTGGAAGGAATACATTGGCTTAGAGCTCGACCACAGCCCTGACACCCATCCACCAGTGCTTCCAGATCCCTGCAGAAGCCAAGGGTGCAAGCCTGCAGTGGGGCCAGGCCCGAGGCAGAGCCCCATGGCCCTCACCTGTGCGAGTACTTGCTGCGCACAGCATTCAGCTTGTCACGGGGCTGGTATGTGAGCAGGAAATTCAGCCTCTTCACCAGGGGGTGCAGGTCCTGGGCACTGTACCCACTGTAGTACTGCAGTGTAGGGGTCTGCAACGGGACAGTGGGGCTAAGCTGCGTCCTTTCAGGACAACCATCGTCTTCCCTGTCCAGCATCCAAATCTGATCACAGCCCGAGCGCATCACCTCACTCATTGGTCCACTGCCTCCCACTGCAGTGCCTCCCAGGCTGCCTCGGCAGGCACAGGCACTCTGAATTAGGCAGGTACTCACCCAGCCCCCGAGGTTCTTCATGGTGAGTGCCAGCAGCAGGCAGCTGGCAGCCAGCTTTGAGGGGCTCTCGCGAGCGTAGTCGTACTCCTGCAGGGTCATCTCGCAGAGGAAGCGGGCCAGCGTCAGTGTCTCCATGGTGGCACGGGCACACTACAGCCAGTGGGCAGGGAAAGGGCTCAGCCTTTTGAGAAATGCTGCTCCCCCTTCCCAGCCTTTTTTGGGATCTAGAATGCTGTAATGCTGTCTCCAGGGCATAGGACAGGGATCCCACACACCCAGCCTAGCACAGACCACCATCCTCACACCGCTTGTCTTGAGGAGACCTGGATAAAGTTTCCTTGATGCCAACTGGGTGCCTGAAGCCACAGCAATGCGTGTCACTGTCCCATGGAGCCAAGAGAAGGGGTCCCTGGGGGCACCCCTCTGAGTGCACTCACCTTGGCAAAGCGCCGCAGGAAGCGGTAGGGGATGGGGATGTTGATGTCAAACTTGAGAGTGCTGAGGATGCTCATCTCCATGGCAATAAGCTCCTCCCGCTTGTAGGCGTCATCACAGATATAGAGGAAGTCATCCACACATGGTGGGCACCGTTCCTGTAGGGGTACAACTGCTCAGCACCCCCATGGGGGCTCATCCTGGCCTCACTCAGGAGGTCCCAGCCAACCCACAGTCCCTGTAACTGTTCATGTGCTGCTGGACTCAGCAAGGACTGTTAACACCGTATGGGATGCTCGTGATGCGTGTACTCCAGCCCTTGGCTTGAGCTCCATGCCTGTGTTAGGTAAACTAAGGTATTCTGATGGTCTGTGCAGAGCAGAGAGAAGCTGGTTCTCCCGTGACACCAGTGACAGGATTCAGCCCGTCATGGCTGCATTTGCAGCCCTTGAGACAGGGAAAGAGGAACATGACAGACACGCCACCCTGGCAGCTCTCAGTGCAGTGGCCTGGCCTTCTCCAAAACCCCACAGGGACCACAGTGGCACAGCCCCTCTGTCCCTGCACCCCAGGACAGCACACAGAGAGTCACCTCAAATTTGGAGGCAATGAGGATGGCAGTGGAGCCGATGAGCTGCAGCTTCTCTCTCATGCTCACCACCTCCACCAGGTAGTGGTCCACCAGCTTCACAGCCAGGTACAGCGTCTCATGGTTCAGCTCAAAGTTCTCCTGCAAGAATGGGAGCAGGGGTCAGGGCAGAGTTTCAGAAAGAAGTTAGGTCTGTCCAGTCCCACCCAGCTCTCACAGAGGCCAGGGGGTGCCCAAGGGCCAGGCTCACAGGTAGGGATGTAGGCCACACAGGGGGAGGATCAGCTCTACACTGGGAATGCTTGCAGGAGCCTCTGCCAGCACACTGAGGTCACACATGCCAAAGGCAGCATGGGGGCAGCTCTGCAGAAAGCTGTGCCCTCTCACCTGCACCTCCACCATCCAGTCCACAAGGATAGCACGCATGTCCCCACTGATGTCTGTCTGCTTCTCCATGTAGTCAGGAAGCATGAATTTTTCCTGCCAAAGAGCCAGCTATCAGGGACAGGGCAGACATCCCCAGCCTCAAACAAGCCCCTTCTCACCCTGTGCAGGCCCCTGCCAGGTGGTCACAGCCTCCAGGCAGTCAGCAGCCCTGCCTGCAGTCACTCCTTCCCCAGACAGGAGTGTCACCCCCTGGACCCACCTCTCTTTCCCGCATGTATTCAAAGATCTCTTTGGCATACTCTGCGTTGGCGTAGGGGTCACCCAACTGCTCCTTGTCAATGTCCTCCACTGCTGGTACCTGCTGGCACAGAAGAGGCAGCAATGAGGGGGCGGGCCTGGGGTGCCAGTCACTCTGTCAGGGCAAGGCTGCCACCCCTCTGCACCCCCCCTTTTCCTACCTGCCCTCATCACCCTGCAGTCCCTGCCCAACTCTTCCCCAGAGGAGGATTCTTGAAGGAAGATGGTAGTGTGCTTTGCCCCCCTCCTCAGCTTTCCATCACACTGGCTGAAGTTTCTCCAAGGCCCAGAGCACTGCCTGGTGCCCCAGGGTCCTTACCCTCTCCTCATGGGGCTTCAGTTCCTGCACAGACTCTGGTTTCTCTGGCACAGGACTCACTTTGGGCTCTGCAGGAGCTGTTGGGGGAGTTTTCTTCATTGACCTGGGAAGGATGAGAATAAATCATTGCTGGGAGAACACCAAATTTCTTAGCTGAAAGAGGCCTTCCAGAGACTCTTGCAACTTCTGGAAGGGGCAAAACCACCCCTAAAATATCCCCACAGACTCTTAGAACCACTTAGGTTGGAAGGGACCTTTAAAGATATTAAGGACAATGGTTCCCCCAGTAGTGCCATGCCCACTAAGCCATGTCCCCAAGAGCCACATCGACATGATTTTTAAATCCTTCCGTGGCAGGTGACTCTACAACTGTCCTGGGCAGCCTGTGCCAGGGCTGGACAGCCCTTTTGGGCAGGAAATTTTTCCTAATATCCAACATAACCTTCCCCTGCCACAGCCTGATGTAATTTATAGTAGAGATACTAGTTCCCTCCTGTATCTGGCTCAGCCTCCATCACCCAATGGAAGCCCCATGGGACAAGCCTGCAGCAAACCCCTGCCCCCAGCTACTCACTTTTTTAAGTTGATCTCATTGTTCTTGGCCACCCCCAAGGCATTATGTGCCTTCTGTGCCTTGGGTGGAGCAACTTTCACAGCCTCCTTCTTCCCTGCCACCACCTGGTTCTTGCGAGCCTTTTTGGGTCAGAACAAGATCATACAGGGGTTGCACAGTGGAAAGCAAGATATGCCCCGCAGGGAGACCTCTCCTCTCCCTACTGGGCATGGGGTGCGCCTCTCCACCATGGGGGGCTCACAGGGGGCACCAGAGCCCCCACCCTCAAAGAAGTACTCACATTTGTGATGTCTCCAAATGCTGATCTCTTCTTGGGCCCACCCTGGGGTGAGGATGAAGACCTCTTGGCATGACAGCTCTCCTCCTGCAATAGAGGCTGTTAGAAGATGGTGGTCAGCTGCCCCACAGGAGCCCCCGCTACACAGCCCTCGCCTGGCTTGGTGCTCACCTTCTCGGGGTCGACATTCTCTGCAGCAGGGCCTACCTTGCCTGCTCGGGACTGCTTGGTGCTCAGCATCTTGGCATTGCGTGGCAACGGCATCCTCTCCCTTGGTCTCTGTGAGCAAGCTGGGGGCAAAGCAAGATGTGATGGGGGCTGCTGCTGGCCTGCCTCCAGGGACACCTTCCCAGCTTGCGGCAGAACAGGGGGGCATTTGTCCCTGCTGGGGGTCAGCACAGCAGGACTGACCCCTTCCCTGAGCATGGCAGGTGGGTGGGGCCCCAAGACAAGCCCAGGCAATGGACAAATCTGGCTAGGGGTGCTCCCATGGAGGAGGGACCCCAAAGACCACTACCAAAAGCACTCTGCTGGGCGAGATGGGAGGGGGAACACGCAATTCCCAGATTCCTGCATCCTAGAGAAGGATGCAAGGGCTTGCACTTCCTTGGAGGGCTGGAGGTCTTGGAGATCTTCACTGCCCTACAACCCGCAGGGTCCCCTGGGGAGTCGGGGATCTTGGAAGCCCCTACTTCCTTGCACCCTCCAGGGTCCCCACGCCTACCGAGTAGCGCTGACTACTCCCCGCAGCCCTCGGAGACCCCGCTCAGCCATCGCCGGGGCATCCCCCCCAGTCACCCATGTCCAGGATGTCCCGTCCCTACTCACCCGTGCCCGTTCCCCACTCACCGGCGCCCGGTTCCCCCACTCACCCGTGCCCGTTCCCCGCTCGCCCGTTCCCCGCTCACCCGTGCCCGTGCCCCGCTCACCCATGCCTGATCCGCTGTGCCCGCAGCCCCGGCCCCGGCGCTTTTGAAAGTAGCAGTTCGGTAGCGGCCGGCCAGCACTGGCCGAGCCTCGCCCAATCAGAATGCGAGGCGGTGCCAGGCTGCAGCCAATCGGAGGGCGCAGAGGGACTCAGTTGCTAAGGGGCAGGGCGGCAGGGTTTAAAATTCAGCTCCGGCGGCCAATGGAAGGGCGAGCATGCGGCAGGGGCGGGGCCGGGCGGGCCGGGCGGGCAGTGATTGGTGGCCGCGGGTGCCCGTTAATCCGTTGTGAGGGCCCGGCGGGGCTGGCGTGGCGGCCGGGCCGCGGAGCGGAGAGCGCAGGGCCGGCGGCCCCGGCCTTGCTGTCCTTCGGGGCGGGTGGAGCGGCCTCCGCGGGCCACTGCCTCCGCCTGCAGCCGAAGTTGTGGGTCCCAGACCTCGGCGCTGCCCTTTCCCACCGGGCTGGGGAACTCTGCTTTGGGGAGCAGGGTGTGCTGGCCGCGCACCTTCCTTGACCCAGTGTCAGGAACAGAGGGTTCGGATCGCTTGGAGAATCACAGAACGGTTTGAGTGGGAACGGACCTTAAGCTCATCCCGGTCCACCCCGTGCTATGGGTGGGGACACCTTCCACGAGCCCAGGTTGCTCCAAGCCCCCTCCAGCCTGGCCTTGGATGCTTTCAGGGATCCAGGGGCAGCCACAGCTTCTCTGGGCACCCTGTGCCAGGGCCTGCCCACCCTCCCAGGGAAGATCTTTTTCTCATATCTCACCTAACCCTACTTTCACTGTCTGAGGTACCACAGGAGCAGTATTCATGTGGTGTCATACAGACATGACTGACCAAGTTCAGGGTGAGGCTCACTGGGCCTGCCCCATCATCCTCAGCAACCAGGACAGGGTCAAAATTACCGAGGTTCACATGACAGTCATTGTCCCTACAGGGTTGTGCGAGATACTGGCCGCTTATCAAACATCTGCTGAGGGTAAGAGCACTCTGTGTGTATCAAGAACCAGCCTTGAGGGCATTGCAGTTCTTGGCAAGACCCCTGCCATGCAGCCAGGCTGCTGGGCAGGGAGAGCTCGGAGAAGGCTTGCTCAGGCTGTCAGTTGGCTTGAAGTCAATCTCCATGTATCAGGAAAGGAATGCATGAGACTCCTCACACCCACAGCTTCCTTTGTTCCTTGATAAACTAGTCTTGGAAAAGCCACCCACTTTTCATGTGTCAGACACATGATCCATGTTCCTATACTTGATGCTCACTGTATCACTCTGCTCCTTTCTGAGTTTCCAGCACAGTTCTTTGCTCTCATACCACCACTATGCAGGGGTCCTGTGCCCTCAGCAACTCTTGGGGGCTTTAGCACTGCACCGAGCTCTGGTGCAAGTGAAGCCCCTGCTGAGGTAAACTCAGGACCTCAGGACTGCAGCAGAGGAGAGCTCCCAGCCATCAGATTCCCAGAAAAACCTTTCAAATTCCTAAGTTTAACCCAAGAAAACCCTTTCAGATAATCGCACACTCATGTGCTGCTGTTGTGGGTGGAGCTGATGGAACCCCTGGCTAGGGAAACACAGTAGTGCCAGCATCCAAGGGGATTTAAACCTGCTGCCCAAGGGCCCTGTGGGCAGGGTCAGGCACACGGCTTGGGCTTCATGCGGGCAGCTCTGCCACATCTCCAGCAGAAAGATCTGGGTCATGGACAGCCAGGAGCAGAATTCTGCTCACAGGTTCAGTGGAGGTTTAAACCCAGGTCCCTTCAGTCCCCAAAACTGGTCAAGGCTCCTGCAGCTCCAGCCCACCTTGCTCCCTCCTTGGCCATTTGTTCTCTCCAGCCCCAGCTTCCCTGGTGGCACTGCTTCTGTCCTTGGCCTGGGGGCTTCCTGAGGCTTGCTTGCTGTTCATTTGGGATCCTGTGGAATCCAGGTGCCTGCCTTTCTCCATGCAAGTTAAAGCAGTACATAGCCCAGCCAAAAATACAGGTTGAGTGCATACTAGCCAGGCAGAGCCAGGGCACATCCCACTGCCAATGGAAACATTGCTATCCTGTGGGATAAGATTCTCAGCCAAAACTCCCATCCCAGTCTGCCCACAGCTCTGTGGAGGCTAAGATGAGCTGCCTGCTTTGGGAGAGGTTCACGTCTGCTTGGCACTGGGAAGATGGCTTTTCCAGTCTCCAAAGCACTGCCATGCTGGTGCTCCTGACAAGGCTCTTGGGAATCCCAGGCCAGCTGCAGGGGTGTGACTCGCATCACGAAAGCTGAAATTGCCCCTGGACATGGGGTGTGTGGGAGAAAAGATGAGGAGAGCAAAAAGTGCCAGGTGAAGCCATGGATGTACAGCAGGAGCTATGCCAGCTGTCCAGACATTGAGGCAAGGCTGTGGTCTCAGTCCTGCCCACAATCTAAGGATGCTGGGGGTGAGCTGGAGGTGAGAGCTCCACAAACTCTCCTTGGGCTCTGACATTCCCTCAAATCAGGTAGAATGCAGGTCCTTGACTCCTCCCACTAGACTCTGCTGTGTGCTGGCTCAAGAGCATTTGTGCCTGGCATGTTCCTTTCGTGAGGAGAGCTGGATTGCTCCTTCCATCCAGCCTCTTCCCACAGCACTAAAAAAGCCTGCACTGCCTTTTGGAGTTGAAGCAGACCTCAGCCCCAGCCTGGCTTCCTGGCACTGCAGGACTGCCCCTCTGCAAGGTATCTGGGGACCTTTGCTCCAGGATTGCTTACCAGATGGGAAGCCCCAGGCTCAAGAAGAGCAGCAAGGACAGGAAAGCATCATTCCTGGGACACAGATGGACTGCCTTTTCCCTTTTCCTTCCCCTTATCCCTTCCTGTGGCACAGCAGGCCCAACTTGTTGTTGCTTCCCATGATCCAGTGCCAGAAGCAGTGGTGGGAGGCAAGGTTCTTCTCTGCACAGGGAGGGCCAAACTTTGCCTCTTCCTTTTTCTCCTTTCCATTACTAATAACCAAGGTCAGGGAGAGATCTTGTGCCTAAGATCTGTTGCATTTATTCACTGGAAAAAAACACAGCAAGTTAAAACTCTCCTGCCTCTGGGGAAAATAGAAAGGAAAGCAGAGCAACATAGGGTGACAGAGCTCCTGAATGCTTGCAGGGAGATGAGAGCCAGTGTTGTGCTGAGCTGCCAGTGGCCCCAGCCTGGGGAGTAGCTCCCTTGGCAAAGCAGGGCTGCATGGCATGCACTGTGGTGGGGCTGTGCTGCTGTGCTTACACACCCACTCCTCCTGTGTCCTGGCCATGCCCACCTCTCCGCTGCTGGCACAGTGCCTGAGTGCAGGGTGTATTTGCAGCACCAGGAATGGAAGCCAGTACCCAAGCAGAAATAGGAGCAAACAGCCTTGAAGGCTCAGGGTAAACTTGGCACAGCTGATCAGGGTTAAACTCTAGAGCCAGACGATGCAAGCTGAGAACAGGGAGGTTACGTTAGGGTTAGTGGCATCTGTGGCAAGGGAGCCTGTGGCCCACAGAACCATTACACAGCCCCTCACCAAACCGAGGGATTGCATGTTACCCCCAGGTGAGAGGTTTCCATGTTTGTGGAGCCGTGGGTTGATGGACACACTGGAGCTGCTTGGGACGTCCAGTCACCCCAAGGAGCCCAAACTTATGTCCCTCTGATATCGGATCCCACTGAGCCTGCACCCTTCTGCTGCTACCCTCCAGCCATTTTCTTCCAGTTCTTATTTGGTGGCTGATTTGATCTTGTGTATGGCATATGGGCTTGACTCCTTGGGCATCCAGATCTCCTCCCCACTGTGGCCCTGGTGCTCCACTGCTCCCTCCATAGCTGCTGTCAGCTCAGGGCCGAAGATGCTGTCAGTGGCCCGGTAGGTGCGGGTGAGGCGGCGGAAGGAGGAATCTGAGGAGCTGTCATCAGGGATGTCTTCATCCTGCTCATCCCGCAGCTTGGTTCTGCCCAGCTCCGAGCTGCTCCCCAGCTCTGGGTCCTTGAGAGCCTCCCCCAGCTCCTGGAGGAAGGTCGTTTTGGGGCTGATGATGCACAGCAGCAGCATGAGGCCTCCTGAGACTCCACAAAGAAAGTAGAGGGCAACTTTCTCTGGAACACCTGAAGAGAAAAGGAAAGAAAGACACCAAGGTACAAACTGCTCTGCAGACTGTGGGGTATCAGTGCCTGCAAATCCCCTCTGCCAGGCATATGGGAGTAAGAGGAGGGGAGCAGGGATGCCCTCACCACCCAGGCTGCAGAGGCAGGACAGACCCTGCCCCAGTGATCATGGAAGTATCACCTAGAGCCTCATCAGCACCCACCAATAATCCTGAAATGTGCCTTTCCCCAAAGAAAACCTCCACTGGGATGTGGGGTAGGCAGAGCAGAGCAGGGGAAAGAATAATCCCTTGGGGGATTAAATGAGTTATTTCCTCTGGCAAGGGAAATTTTTGCCTGCAGAGAAGTGGTTTCCACCAGTGCCTGCAGACAGGGCAGGAAGGAAAAGACCCAGTGGGTAATCTGGCCTGTTGGAAAAGGAAGGTCCACAGGCAGGACACCACATGTAGCCACACCATGACTCTTTGATGTTGTATGACATTGTGGCTTGTTCAGCCTCTGAGCTCCTGCCCCACCTGTCCACCCCAAACCCAGCATGGGTGCTTGGTGCCCTGCTCCTTCATGTGCCTGTTGATCCTGCTGGAGAAATTTGGAGTCCGGCTGCCTCTGAGATGAGCCTTGGGTTAAGCTGGGGCCATCTGGGATGTCAGCCACCCCCCAGCCTGTCCTGTTTCCCCGGGTGCTGCGTGAGACCCAGGGAGGGCACGTACCCCAAAGGTGGGCAAAAGCTGCCAGAGAGCTAGTAAAAATCATGCGGTCTTCCCGGAGCCTGGAGAACCTGGGCCCTTTGTACCAGCCACCTGCAGTGACAAGGGGGTGCAGGCTGAGACACAAGGTGCTCTCGGAGCCCTGTGTCCTGGCTGCCTGCTCCTGCCTGTCCTTCCCCATACCACACTCCATCCTTCCTTCACAAGTGCTCTGCTGTCCGCAGGGATGACCCCGTGTGCCCTCCTCTCCCCTGCTCCCAGCAGATACCACCTCCATCTCCTCAGAATGGCCAATGACCAAGGGATGGCTTCCATGTGACAGAGATGCTCGTCTGGAGCTGGTACCAGGGATGCAGACAAACCATGGAAAGTCTGGTTGACCCAACATGGACACAGTGCCACACCACTTGTGGTGTAACCTCCCTCCCCCGACATTACCATGCATGTAGTCGGAGAGCAGGAAGGGGTCTGAAGTGTCAGGGCCCACCTCCTCCAGCAGCTGCTTGGGAACTGCAAGGAGAGCACACACCAAGCATCACCACCCTGCTCCTTCCCTGCAGCCCCTGCCTCCCTGGGGTGCCCCATGCCCCCATGCCTGGCACGGGGTGGGCACAGCAGACACTCCACCAGTGGCCCCTGTGTCCCTGGCTCTGTGGGGAGCTCTCACCACAGGTGTAAGAGACTCGCAGCTGCTTCTTTGTGCCGGGGAGGCACGGGTCCCCGAAGGTGGCCTTGTCAGCAGCCACGGTGCAGTTCCCCTTGCGATGGCATTTCTTGGAGACCCTGCGCAAAGCGTCTGGAGCCACACACTCTGCAGAGACATAAGGCATGGATCCGTGGGCAGAGCTGCCTGCCCCTCTCTGCTGGGCATCAGCCAGCAAAGGCCAAGGGACACAGGTGGTGAACTTGTGCCAAACTCTCTGCAGGGTTCCTGCCCCATTTCTGTCTCAAACCATTCTGGCATACCTATATGGGGTCCTCCAGTGTTCAAGGCATCACACTCTGGTTTGCCCCGCAAGAATCGTCCATAACTTGCGGAATAAATGGCCAGGATGGATTTCGGTCGACACTGCAGCCTCAGCTTGTCATTCTCGCACACGGTCTTGACCCGATGGTTCCCTAGGAAGTGACATCGCTGAGTGCCCCAATGCATCCTGAATCACCTGCAGCCCCCCTCTTAGGCAGAGGGGAGGGTTGAAGGGAGGGTTAAAAGGGGGCAGTGAGGTACAGGAGCAGCCATGCTCTCCCCCCTGCCCCTTTCTGAGCAGCTGATGTCAGAGGGAGCCCATGCAGGGTTGCCCAGACCGTGCTCCACCTCACCTGGCCGGCACTTGTAGGAAACGATGAGATACTTGTGTGTCCCAGGGCATGGGTCTGGCCCAAAGACCTGGCTGTGCACTGAGAACTGGCACCACTGCTGGTCCTGGCACTCATCCAGCAGCTTCTGGAGAGCAGAGCGAAACAGTTGTGAGCTGGGTGAGAAGTCCTGAGGCTGTTCTCACCGCCTGCCCGTCAGTACCATCACCGGGCTCAAGGGAGTGGCATCTCGCCCCACAGAAGTGTCGCACAGCTGCTCCTGCCCAGCCCCGATGCAGACATGGCAGCTCCCGTGGCCGTTCCCACGGCCGAGCTCCTCCGGGCGGCTGTCCCGCCCGGGCCCGCCCCGCCGTGTCCCCGCGCGCCCGCCAGGTGGCGACGGGGCCTGGCCGGGCCCTGAGGGGCCTCAGCCCCGCGCCCGGGCCTCGGCTCCGGCTGGAGGCTCCGGGCAGCCCGGCCCTGGGGGCTGTGGGACTCCCTGCCCCTGTGTTCCCCGCTTCGCCCCCGCAAGTCCCACAGCAGCGGCTCCGCAGCGGAGCAGGGGCTGCCGGCAGCAGGGAGCGTTTTAATCCCTTGCTGCCTCCTCCTGACTCGGGCCGGGGATCCTCCGGTTGGGAACAGGCTCCCCAGAGAAATGCTGTCAGCACCAAGCCCAACAGAGTTCAAGAAATGTTTGTGATTGTTGGATTCCGTGATTCTGATGTTGATGAAAACCTCCTCGGGGCATGGGGAGGCTGCAGTGCCCGCAGTCCCCCAGCCCAAGCAGGCAGCTCAGTGATGTGGAGACAGGGGTGTGCAGCCTGGCCCCTGGCATCCCTCCCTTACCAGGTGGGCAGTGGCTGACGTGCATTCAGTGCTCTCCTGGGAGGCATTTTCGGGGCTGGGGCAGAGGTTAGTGCTGGGCACTCGACGCCCATAGAAGGCCCCGAGGATGCTGATGGTTGTTTTGCGAGGGCAGATGATGAGGAGTTGTTCTCCGTCGCAGGTGTGGGCGGTGTGGTTCCTCAGCACCTTGCGCAGGTACCCTGGAAGGGGAAAGCAGGGGTGGCATTGTCCAGAGAAGACACCAGGGCCACTTGGGCACCCAAGTGCTGGTGGCAGTGAGGATATCTTGAGATGAGGCACTTATGGGGTGAACAAGATGAGAGCAGGACAGCAGCAGAGAAGATGGGCTTGTAGCTAACCTTGCCTACAGCATTGCTGCCAAGAGCCTGGAAAGCAGCACGGAATAACTGAGCTGGTTAGCAACAGGAAAGGAAAACTGGAGACAGTACAGCAGATCAGAGAAGATGGGAAAATCCCGTAAGGAGCTATCAGCTGTTCAGAGAAAATCAGGATTGTCATGGAGCCATAGTGGGGAGGGAACAAGAGTGAGCCAGAGATGGTCCCCCAGTGATGGTCCCTGGAGCCAGGGTGAGGAGGATGCACTTTGTCACAAGATGAGCCATGAGAGAAGGGTCCAGGGGCTGCTGCAATCTCCCACAGCTGGCTGGGTCAGTATGGATGAGTGTGAACCACAAAGTCATCACTTGAGCCCAGATGGCCTCAGGTCTCTGCTGAAGAAGCCCGGTGTGTTGGCACAAACTATTTCTTAATCACAACCCTTTCAACGGGCACTGGTCCTTTCCTCCTTGAATTCCCATCACAGCATGCTTCTTTCTTTCAATCTGGCCTAGTTTGTGTCCCAAACTACTGCCCCCATTGTTTTCCTTACAGGGGAGAACAAAGTGGGACTGTCCTGCCCAGCCTCTCCGAAGGCTTAACATGCAGCATTGGCTCCAGTTGGCATCGGATATACTGGGTGGGCAAGGAAACTGTTTTAGTAACAGCTCTTCAAGCTGCCAGGTGCTCTGAGCAGACACCAGTTGCTGGACAAGGCTGGGGAAGCAAGAAAAGCTGATGAAATGTGATGTGTAGCCCCTGAATGAAGCACTTAGCAGCTTTGAATAAAACAAAAGCAAAGGGGAAGCATCATTTTGAGGCTTGGGAAATGGGAACAGGGCAACATGGTGCTTCTGAGCAGATCACAGACCCCAAACCCCAGCTGTGGGGTCTTTGGAGGATCTTGCATCTCAGCCCAGGCCACTGCTGGGGCCCAGGGCAGGACATGCACCCTGTCCCCCAAACCCCAGTGTTTCAAAGTCTCCCAAACCAAGACAAGAAGGTGGGAGTACCAGCTTCCCCCCCTGCCCCCCGCAAACTGGTGCCAGGCTCAGCAGCACAAAGGGCCCCTTTCACCTTCAGTGCTGCCTCTAACCCTTTGGCATCTGCAGTCAGCATCCCTCCCTGGGATGTCAGTGAGTGCAGCTGGGAGCTGCCTCCAGCCCGCAGTTAATCTCTCCCTCGGCATTATCCCTCACAAGCTGGGATGAGCAAGTGGGTGGCCACAGCTTCCCAGAAGCAAGCCCTCCATTGCTTCTCTGCATGCCGGAGGAGAGAGGAAAGGAGAGGAATAGGAGGGTAGGTGACAGTAGAGAAGGTGTTCTAGCCAGGTCATAGCTCCAGTGTGATGCAAAGATGCTCCTTGAATGGCACAGAGCTGGATCAGACCTTTGGGGTGCAGTGCTCATGAAGAGGGGGCAGGACAAACCTTGTCCTGTCCCTCTCCTCTGGTTGCCCCTTATCACTAGATGCTGGGGGCTGTGAGGGGCACAGGACCCTGCCCAGGCTGCCAGCCCCCATCCCCTTCCTCTGCATCCCCTGCAGCAGCCCCACACCTGCAGCACCAGCTCCACACCTGGCAGCAGTCAGGGTCTCCTGAAGGTTTCAGAGCCACCCTGGCCTTCGTCTCTGCCTAGCTCTGACTCCAAACCCACTTGCCCATATCCAACACTGCTGGATGTAAGGGCTGCCTAAACCCCCGCTGCTGGGAAGCCTTGGATGCAGAGGGCTCAGCCAAATCCTCGGTACGGCAGGGAACTCAGTGGAGAAGTATGAGAAGAAACAGGTTTCCACAAATACAGCCTTGAGGCAGGGACCCTCTTCTGCCATGCCGGATGAAGGTTTGTGTTTCAAAACTGCCATGGAGGCAGAGGTTTCTCCATCACACTCTTTTGGGCCAGTGTGCAGTTGTGAGGATGTTTTTTTGGGTGGAGCCTTGTCAAGGAGGCTGCAGGCAGACTTTGTGAGTGATTTGTGCCAGTACAGCTGACTCAAGTCTCTGGTGCTGCGGTTGTGCCGTTAGCTCTGCCCAGATGAAATCACATCCTCCTCAGCACAGCCCGCCCTGCAGCATCAGGCTTTCACCCACCTCCATCAGGCTCAGCTGAGTGGATAGATGGTGTGCATGGCTGTTTCCAGATGACCCCTGGGGAATGCCTGGTGCACAACCTGCCTGCACCTGTTCTGACTGTCCAAAGAACTGGGACCAAAGGGATCCCAAATTTCCGTCTTGTCTACATCTCTAAGGCTCACTGGCATGGCCCTGGGGAGAGCTTCTGGGCCATTCTGTGCCTCGTGGCAGGGCACCCTGCAGCATCCCCACTCACGAGTGACTCTAGCTGGGGCACAACCACCTGCTCCATCTAGGGATGAGGTACAGCTTCAACCCAACTCTTCCCTCCCCTTCTCAGAGCTGGGAAGGCTGGCAGGGCACTCCTGGGTGTTCCTTCAGCTCTACACACTGCTCAGCACCGAGGACCTGAGCATCGTGGCTGAGGTGAAGCTCAGGGACTGGCTTGATGTTTGTTTCTTTGCATTTCTGCCTGAAAACTATCTAAGACCGCAGAGCAGAGCTGGGGAGCCACTCTCACACACACTGGGGCTGTGGGCAGAGTGTTTGCAGAGAACAGCCCTGTGTGGGGATAAAGAAATCCTAGCATTTTGGGGAAACTCACTCTGGCCCGCTGTGGTTTATACCTCCCTTGTCCCTACCCCTCTAACCTGCTGTCGTTTCGCCCTCCCAATTCTCCCAGCGCAGTTCTCAGCATCCCCCTCCTCCCCGCCCTCACCCTGACTCACCGGACAGCTCCGGGCTGGCCTCCAGACGCACAGCGAAGCAGAGGAGGACCACGGCTACTGCTGGCAGCACCAGTCCGGCCATGGCACAGCCGCCGTGTCGCAGCCGGTGCCAGCCGGGGCTGACACTGAGCGGGGACAATGCTCGCTTCTCTGCCCTGCCGAAGTCCCGAGGCTGGGCGGGCACATGTGCGCTCACTCTTAGCCTGCTGCCCAGGGCCAGAGGTTGCTCGGGACAGCTGGGTCACTCTCAGCACAGGAACACTTCCCCCAGAGCACCCTGTTACGGGTGAGCCGTGCCTTGGCATCCCACGGCTGGCAGAGAAACCGGCAGCCCCTTCCCTCCCATCTCTGTTTCCCCCGGGCAGAGGAACAGGGCTTGGCAAGGTTTGCAAAGTGCCCCCAGCTTTCTGCCAGACACAGTGAGACAGAGATCCAGATACACGTGTGCTGTAATCTCAATCTCGGCAAATGTCCGGCCATTCACTCTGTGAGGAGGAAGGGAAAGGCTCTCTGAACTGCCTCTCAGGCGGCTGTTCCTGCAGAAAAGACAAACACCCTTCCTGCTCCCAACAGTGTCACGTTTCTGCCCCGCAGCCTCTGTGGGGCGAGGGACGGGGCATTCCGGCACCTCGTGAGGAGGGCACCATGTCCTACTGTACCTCCCACCTGCAGGGCTCGAATCCCTCCCTACTGCCTCAGCTGGAGGGGAATGCCATGGACTGGAGCTGCTGGCTCTGCACCCGGCTGAGATCAGCAGACAGCAGCAGCTGGCAGTGCCAGGAGCCATCACAGCTCCTGGAGGCCCTGCACTGCCCAGGCAGGGGCGGCTGTGGCAGCAGCGGCGACTGGCACACATCAGCTGCGGTGGGTGTCGAGCTTGTCATGAGGGTGATGCCGTGGCCCTGTGGGGCACTCACAGTGCCATCAGTACATACCTTTTGACCATGAAAGTGTGAGTCAGAGTGTCCTGTCCCATTGAGAAGAGTTCCAAGTTCTCACAAAGTTTTGATGGAGCAGAAAAAAAATGCCCCCCTCATCTCCCCACCCCTGCAGCCTCCCAGTGTTTGCACCACTCTGGGCTCTGTAGCAGGACCAGGGGAAACATCTTTGTTGGGGATACTCCTCCAGGGGTCTGCAAAATAATTTCCTGTCTTAATTGCCTTGAAGGAGATCGCTGTCTGATCAGAGTTTGATTATTTGGGGACAGTTGGAACTTATCCAAGCTGGAGAGGGGGGGGGGATGTGTGAGCTGAGTCAAGCATTGGGGATCCCCATTTTGTGCAATTGTACCAGCTATGTGGTCTGGGGGTGCAAGACAGGTCTTGCCTTAGAGTTAAGCCTGTGTGTGCTGGGAAGCTGTCTCTGCAGTCAGAGTAATCTGACAGCAATCAGTTCCCTCCTCTCCTGAGGAGGAAAGCAAACTGTTCATCCTTCCTGAGAAACAGCCCAGTTCCAGGAATGGGGCCCCACTGAAGGTCAGCCCTGAAGACATCCCATCCCACCATCCTGCCAAGCACCACGTAGCTGGGTGACTGCCAGGGGCACTCTGGAGTTCCCCACTGCTCCCCAGCATTCTTCAGCATCTTTTACATCCTGCCTTAGCTGTTTTGCAATCCTTCCCACCCAAGTGCTGTGCCTCAACTTCAAAAAGTCGGTGACAGGTGTCCAGGCTGCTCCACTCAGCTTCTCTGAGCACTTGCCCTGCGCAGCCCAGCTCCTTGCAGCGAGGGGTGCTCAGATGAGCCCATGCAGGGATCCCCCGAGGGCGGTGGGCTGGGAGAGGAGCTGGACCCTCCCTCCGGGTGGCTGCTTGTCATAATGCAGACACAGGAGGTGGCAAAAAGGTAAGCCAGCTTCACCCCAAATCGATCAAGAAGCCCCGGGGCACTGGACACCAGCACGAGAGTAGGAGAGTGGCAAAGGGCCAAGACTGGAGCGGCAGGAGGAGCAACAGGCAAGACATTTCCTCTATAAACCCCTGCTCCCAGCTGGAAAGAGACAGAAGCAGTACTGTGGACACCAGAGGTGCTGGAGGTGCCAGCCCACTGCTCGGAGGCACTGGAGGAGTGCCTGGGCGGGTGTGATAGACTCAATGTGACCAGATAGACCCATGCTGAGTCACATCTGAGAGGCCCTGCAGCTTCCTCCCCTTGCTGGCGGGTCCTGGCACACACCCCATTGCTCCTCCCTTCTTCAAAAGGAAGGAAAGTGTGAGCTCCAGCCCTCTGCAGAGTAAGAGCAGCCAGGAGGCCCAAGCCACCAGCCCTCTGAAAGCCTTCCCCCATCAGAGCTCTGCAGGGGACAGACCGACTCCCCACAGCAGCGTGCGGCCAGTGGTCCCTCCCCACACCGCTGGGATGGACGGTCGGCAGCACAGCACCACCAAGGAGCCTGAGATCGAGCTGTTTGTGAAGGTGGGTCTCGGGGAAGGGGGCAGTGACTCTTTGGCTCACCCTCACCAAGATCCAGCTGGGTGCAGGTGGTGGAACTTCATGGGTGTCTTCATGTTCTGTGAGGCTGGAGATGGGTACCAATTTCAGGCTCACTCACCACAAAGGCTGGCTAAACGGTTGCCCAAATGGGGGGACCACATGGTGGTGTGGGGACTGTGGGTGTCACACTCAGCAGTCTGGAAGATGCCCTGATCTTGTGATGGTTGTGCACCCCAGAGAAGCGGCACGGCTGGCAGCAGCGTGATGAAGGAGTGGGAACACACATGCCTCTCAAAACTCAGATAAGACAAGCCCCAGCCTGGGAACAGCAAGCAGGAGGGCTGGGAGCAGCCACTTCAGCTTCTGCTGAGAGCAGGGTTATGAAACAAGCGTGGATGTATTGGGGAACTGGTACGGGAGTCCACGTGTGGGCGAGATGGGGCGGCATCGCAGAGGGGTATTTGCCGGAAATGGTTTCTGTTTTTTTCCCTTTCCTTGGAATATTTTAACACTCAAGCTCAAAATATCTGCAGTGACCATGGGTGGTGCAAAAAAGAGAGGAGCCAAAGCTGATGGCTGGTAATTGTGTCTGCCCACAGCAATGCCAGGGGGCCCTGGAACATGCTGTCAAGTGACAATGACTAGGAGGCAATGCCTCTCTGTGCCACCTCATCGAGGTTTTAAGGGTGGTTTCTCCATAGCCACTCAGGTCCATGGGCTTCATTCCTCTCATTCTGGGGCAGTTCAGTGCCCAAAAGTCTGGGTCAGGGGCACTGGCTTCCCTGGCACAAGCACCCAGCAGTTCTGGACACTGAATGGTGCCTTCCTTGGGTAGTAGTTAGACATACTTGCTAGAAAGGATTATGTGAGGCTTCCCAGGAGAAATTTCCCTCATCCCCTCTCCAGAATTGTAGCCACAGCACTTCTTGATGGACACTGAGCTTGGCTAAGCTGAATCTGGACAAGCATATTCTTGGTAAAAGTAATCCGAGTCCTGAATTCTCTGCTTAACACTTCTTCCTGGGATGGCTAGAAAAGAAGATGATACATGAGGTGACTGCAATGCCAGCAGCACATTCTAGGGGTTTTCAGAGGGAAGTGAAACAGAAAACCAGCAGCATCATCAGGACTTCCCCTGTGCTGTAATTTAGTGTGTAAAAACCCTCCTGCCTTTTCTGTTCACATATAAGTTGGTGCTGTGCCTCCCCTTCCCAGCACTCAGGAGCCAGCTTTACCAAAGACACAGCGGCTCTAACTGCTGACAGGCACCTTCCCGTGCCATCAGCACCTCCCTGGGCTGGGAACGCCCCAGCCACGGCTGTTGCTGTCACCAGTGACAGCTGTAAATCATGGGGGAAGCTGGTGCTCCCACAGGTGCCTACTGGTACAGCATGGCATGGCCTGGCACGGCACCCTGCCCGACTTTCACTTGGCAAATGTTGGAGTTACCATCGTAGAGATGAACAGGGTGCAGAGCAACTCCCACTTTACTCTGAGGTTGGGGTGGGTGGCTCCCAAAGGGCTGGCAGTTTCTCACCTGGCCAAATCCCTGGCAAGGGCATCATCTTTCCAGCTGGGAGACTCTCCCTGCCTGGGAGGAGGCTCTGCTCTGCAGCTCCACCAGGCATTTAGCTGCTTCCTGGCTCTCAGGGTGGCTGTAGGAGCTGTGGCAGGTCCCGTGGGGGATGAATATTTAGCAGTGCCCCAAGCAGGCAAAGCTGTTCCCTCCTCCCACTTCATTTAGGGTTGTTTCACTCCGGGGAAACCACAAGAACTGCCAAATAGCTTTGGGTTTCAATGCCCTGTGCAGCCTAGTGATGCCTCAGAAAGCTGGGGCTAAAAGCCTGCAACCCTCCTGGAGACTCTGTGCTAGTCCTCGTTGGACTGAGGGTAAAGGAGTGAGGAATGTCAGTCTGTGCCCCCCCGCAGCTCCTGCTGCAGCGGGAGGAGCAGCAGAGGCACTTTGGGGAAGGAAGTGCAAAGCAGTGACTCCCCCCACTCTGTGCTGCCCTGCGTTTGCCAGGGAGGGCTCTCCCCACGGCCACTGGTTGCCAGCAAGGTCCTTCCAGAGCCTGATGCTCCCCCAGCAGTGCCCAGGCACTGGTGGAGCTCCCCTCCAATTCCTCCAGATAAAGGTTTTAGCTCTGAGCATCCTGGTATGGGCCTGATTCTTTCTCTCTGCAGAGGCCATCCTGATTGTCTTTTCACTCTAGTCCAAAATTCCCCACCTCTCTATTTTTAAAAGATATGGGGGAAGACCAGCCTGAACAGCTCAGGGACTGGAGCTACCAGACAAGCCTGGAAAAAACTGAAGCAGGCAATCAGAGTCTATTCCCAGGCACCCCTCCCCTCACTGACCCCCACCCCATGGCTCAGCACAGCAGCTCCTGGGGGCACAACAGGACAAATTAGGCCCTCTCATTCCCAGCCTTGTGCCAGGCCAGGGAAGTCGAAGAGAGTGCAGCTGGCAGGGAGAGCAGGGAGGAAAGCATTGGTCCTCATGCTAGGCAGCTACAAAAGCACAAAAAAAGTCACAAAAGCACTTGCTGAGCTGCTGGTTCTGGAGCTGCTGCAAAGAACAGCCGTAGTTTGGGGTCATAGGTGGCAGGGGTGCTGGGGAGGGGGAGCAGAGATGCCCTGCTCTCTTGCCCATGGGCAGCCCTCGAGACTGTTCTCTGACTCTCCCCTCCAGCTCCTTCAAAGGAAGTCTGAGACCCAATTTCACCCCTTTCCAAAGAAGCTCTATTTGCTTTTAATGACACAGGATGTTCCTGAGCTGTCGCCCCTCTGGGAGTATTTGCTATTAATAGACACTGACCAGCCTCACGTGTAGATTCAGCTTCACTGTTGGGCACATCCTAGGGAATCAACGTCCCTCAGTTCCCGTTTCCTTCCTCAGATTTCATGACATAATTTCATGACAACTGAGCATAAAAAATACTTGTTAAAAGTAGTTTTCTTTCCTCTGGAAGGACTAAAAGATCTTGGCATGATGGAAAACCAGACCCCCTGCTCCAGCTTACTACCCCGAATATTGGGGGGTTGTTTTGATCCTTTTGCAGTCCCCCTTAAGGTGAGTTTGACATCAGTGTTCTCTTCCTGGAGAAGCCGAGCACTCCAGACTCCACAGCTTTTTAGGCATCTGTGGTGACTTACAGCACCTACCTCCAGCCCAGAAGAACCAGGCACAGGTCTCATCTTCTTCAGCCATCCTGTCTTTGGGTCCCAAAAGAGGTGGCGTGGGCTCTGGAGCCAAGTCCAGCTGCCCACCCTGAAGGTTTTTGCTGCTACTTGACTCTGCCAGATCCTCTGAAATCTCATCACCCTCCTGCTTAGCCTCAGGACTTCAGCTCACTTTCAGATATGGAAGCTTAGAGCTGTCCCACTAAGGCTCATGTCCCACCACACGCTGCTCCTTGGGAGCAGCATCCCTCTGTGACAGGGCTGGTGTGAGCTGTGCTGCTCCTCCCTGCCAGGGCAGGGTGGCCACATGAGCCAGAGCACCATGGCTCACCTGCAGCTTAGGAACCCAGTCGTTCTCTTAAAAAAGCTGTGTTTCCTGTGAGCCATTTTACCTCTTGCCACAGCACAGCTTCCCTCTCACAGCACCATCTCAGCCAGTTTCTGTGAACAGGGGAACAGCCCTGCCATATCCTCCTGCCAAACTCCTCATAAGATGTTTCAGTCGTTTTTGCAAAGGATATTTCCAGCTGCCACATAGCAAGGAAATGTGCTTCACTGCGCCTGTGGCTGTGCTCATGCAGAGGGGCTGAAAGGAGTTCCTTTAGCAGCTGACAGTTGTCTCTGTTTCCTCCCAGTGCTGTGTGGGATGCCAGCACAAATTCTCTTTGGGGGCAGGCTGCTGGGTGGTTCTTGGCCTGGGGACATCGTGCCTGCGTTCATTAAACACACA
Organism: Parus major; assembly: GCF_001522545.3. NCBI lineage: Eukaryota > Metazoa > Chordata > Aves > Passeriformes > Paridae > Parus > Parus major. The sequence continues at coordinate 19,369,612 of NC_031772.1, forward strand.
CGAGACCAGAGGCAGACATGAACAGCACATGAAAACAAGCTGCTCTTTTCCTGGCAAACATGAGCTCATTTCCCTTCTCCCACCCTCTCCAGCCTGGCCTCCTGGCCAAACAGACCCTCCCTTCCTCCCCATCCATTAGCAATCACCCTCCACCTTCTCCCCCTGCCTCCTTCTCCACTTCCTCCCCACTTTATCTCACATTTCTGGGAAGGATCCGACCCTTGGCATCCTGAGTATGCTCTTATGTTCTTTCCAATGGCCCTCAGGGCCATGGCTCGGGGTGGCTCTTACAGCTGGGCTCCCCCGGAGCCGGGAGGGGGGCTCTCTGCAGCATGCTGTGCCCAGTGACTCTTCAGCTCCGGGCATCCTGCCTGTGGAAGGGTTAAATCCTCGTTTTTCTGCTTTCCTGGCAGGCTGGTCTGGATGGAGAAAACATCGGAAACTGCCCCTTCTGCCAGCGCCTCTTCATGGTGCTCTGGCTGAAAGGGGTCAAGTTCAATGTCACCACGGTGGACATGACCAGGTGAGATGGCACTGAAGCCCTGGGCCAGCAGTGGGGTCTGAGCCCTGCTCAGCTCCCCCATCAGCACTTCTTGCCCCTGCCTGCTCCGTAGCCAGCGTGTCACTGCACAGCGATAGTTCACGGACTGCCCACCTCGTTTGGGGCCAGCACGGACTTGGGCCACTTGCCAGTGTGCATGGCCCAGGGCCTCCCTGTCCTGCTGGATGTGAGGATGACTTGAAGGCACCGCTGGGCAGATCCAGAGGTTGGGGAGCACTTGTCAACTCCCCAAAGCCAGCAGAGCTGGGAATGCTCCCGGTCCTGTATCCCCTCCTAGCCCTCACCTCTGCCATGGCCGCTTTCCCTGGGGGCTGGTGGAGGCAGATGTGCTGCAGGCTCTGAGCCATTTTGTTTTCTCTGCTCCAGGAAACCTGAAGAGTTGAAAGATTTAGCACCGGGCACCAACCCACCCTTCTTGCTGTTCAACAAGGAGCTGAAAACAGACTTCATCAAGATTGAGGAGTTCCTGGAGCAGACCCTGGGTCCACCCATGTAATTGCAAACTCATCCTTCCCTATTCTGGGGCCTGTCACAGTGTTGCCCAGGGTGTGGCAGATTGGGAAACCGAGGCAGGGTGGCAGGAGATGCCCCAGGGCAGCCCGGGCAGGCGGATCCCCCCCTGAGCCTGCAGGGGATGCTGAGGGGCTGGGGAGGGCATGGGGACAACAGGAATGGAAAACAATGGGAGGAAATGGAAAACCAGCCATTGCACCCCCACTCTGGGAGGTCCCTGCAGGGACCCTGGCACTGGCGGGTTTGGCACTGGCTGCGGCAGCGCTGTTGAGGCAGAGGGGAATGTGAGACCCCTTTGTTTGTGTTCAGTGCACTCAGCTGAGTGAAGGCAAATGCCCTTGCTTGGCAGCAGCAGTGCAGGTGCCTCATAGGGTGGTTGGGGAGGTGGTTTTCCCTGAGCTCACTGGGGAGCCCCCCCAAAGCAGCCTCCCCCATGCCCTGTGTGGCTGCAGCCCCCCCACTGCTGCAGAAGAGGAAGCTCAAATACATTTGTCACCTGCCTCCTTGAATGTGTCTGCCCTTGCAGCACACCCTGGGACATGTCAGCTAGCAGAATACAGTTCCTGAGGAAGTCATGGGAGCTTCTGGCTTCCTGAGACCTCTCTGTGCCAATGTGCATCCTCTGGGCTGGGCCAGAACTGCCTGCTGGCAGAGCTCTGCTCTGGGGCTCCATTACCACCAGTGTCCCCAAACTGTGGAGTATCTGCCCTGAGATTATCTCCTGGTAAACACCCAGAATAGAAGACAGCTCACAGAGGGGCAGCTGCAGTAATTCACATCATCATGATTCTCCCACAGACAGCTAAACATCCTCTGCATCCCCCAGTACCAGCCCTGGGCTCCACAGCCTAGGAACTGAGGCTGCTGCATCCCTGCTCCATCCCTGCCTGCACTGACATAAGTCTCTTTTTCAAGGTATCCACACCTGAGCCCCAAGTACAAGGAGTCCTTTGACGTGGGCAGCGACATCTTTGCCAAGTTCTCGGCGTACATCAAGAACCCACGCAAAGAAGCAAATATCAGTAAGAATTGGGGATTGCTGGACTCTAGTCAACCATGCTGCAGCATGAGAAATGCTTTTGTCTGCTGGCAAATCCTGCCATCAGGTTAAGGTTCCTGCTGCCTGCCTCACCAAGGCCTCCTTGGGAAGTGGAGGGGCAGAGGGGAAGGATAAAGACAGTTCTCTGTTCCCCCCACAGGGATAACAGCAGAGCATGGGGTGATGCTGCTGTAGTCCCCTGGGAACAGAGACTGGCCAGGGTCGAGCTTGTGTCTCGATGGTGTGGCCCAGAGGGTTTTTTCCCTCTCAGCAAAACCTGTGGGAGGCTCAAGTCAGCCCAGTACAGCCTAAAGCTTGCCTGTGAGCCCAGGGCACACACTCACTGCTCTCGGTTTCCCTCCCTCCCAGATTTTGAGAAGGCCCTGCTGCGGGAGTTTCACCGCCTGGATGTCTACCTGAACACCCCTCTCCCAGAGGAGATTGATCAGGACAGTGTTGAGGATATCACCATCTCCAAGAGGAAATTCCTGGATGGAGACCATCTGACTCTGGCTGACTGCAACCTCCTGCCCAAACTGCATATCATCAAGGTAATGGCACCGGCCCCCAGGGCCAGGGCGGAGGGGCACCTGCTCCAAGAGGAGTAGACAGGGAGTCCCCCTGCCAAAGCCAGAGAGTGAGTCTTCCCCAGGTCTTGAAAATTTCAGCCTCATCCTCCTTCCCTCTCCTCTAGATTGCAGCCAAAAAGTACCGTGACTTCGAGATCCCGGAGGACATGACGGGCGTGTGGCGCTACCTCGGCAACGCCTACGCCTGTGATGAGTTCAGTCACACCTGTCCTGCAGATGAGGAGATCGAGCACTCCTATGCCAGCATTGCCAGGAAGATGACCTAACCATGGCAGGGGTGGGCTGGCAGCGTTGCCCTGGCTGAGCCCTCCAACTCTGCAGTGCTGACACAACCAAAACCAGCTGATGGAGAGACTGGAGAGGGTTTGCAGCATCGCTAGCTCCTGCCTTTCAGAAACAGCACCTTGCTTCACAGCCCCTGCCACTGCCTCCTCCTTCCATGCTGCTGGCTGCGACCCCTGGGCACCAGCAGTGCTGACCACATGTATACACTGCTCCCATCTGGATGTAGCTGCATCCCTACTTCCCTGAAAAGGTTTCTCACACCCTGTGACTACATGGCACAGGAAAAACTGAGCACTTGCCTCCTGCAGCGGCGCTTTCGGGGAAGAGATGAGACCCCTGAATGGCTAGGCCAGCCCAGCCTCCCCATCCCCATCTGTCAGCCCTGTGTGGTCCCAGCCATCCTGGGCTTGTTGTGGGACCCCAGTGCTTCCCCTGGCTGGAGCTGTTTGCATTTGCCTGTTGCCAACCTGCTCAGCACCTGGGGCTGGCATTTGGGCAGCCCTCTCTTCTGAGACATCAGCTCCCTCTGAAGATATGGGAAGGCTCTGCCTTGGCAGCTCATCTCAGTGAAAAATGGTGCTCACTGTTGAGGGCTGTGCCATGGATCTGACTCCCCATAGGACATGAGGGTAGGCTGGTGCTGGGGGTGATGCCTGGTGCAACAGTGCCAGGACCAGCTGGGAGGAAACAGAGGGTCAGGGGACCCACAGAGGCCTGAGGGTGAAGGGCTAAGGATCAGGGTATCCCTCCCATGATTGCCAGTGCCCAGGGCCATTGCTGCAAAGTCCTGTGTGGATCCTCCCAGGCCAGAAGCCTCTCTGCCCTGCAGGACCCTGCAGAGGGTGCAGCCGTGCTCTAGCTCCATGCCCCCCTAGTTCCCACCAACACTTCTGGCACCTGAGGCTGGGAGAAGTCTCAGGGTAGGGCACACATTTAGTTTCCACCCTGGAAGGCCCAGGAGAACAGACAGCAGCTGTTTGGCAAAGCACTGTGTCTGTGGAAAGGTGTGGGCAGTGCCCCTTGGCTCAGAACGCCTCTACGTCCTGTGTCACTGACACGAGGTGCCAAAGCTGCTCTGCACAGCCATGAGATCCTATGTTCCCCCTCTGACACCTCCAGCTCCCCCAGGACTCCCACCAGAGCTTGAGAATTTGGCCAGCCCTCCCTAAGCAGCCCCAGGGCCAATCGATACTGTACAGTGGGTGCAGTGGGTTCTGTGGGAACTGAAGTGAGCAGAGCCCCCTCAGCCCTCACTGCCACTTTCTTCTTTGCACTAAAGGTGTGTCCTTGCAAGCCTGCCTCAGATAGTGCTGGGTTTGGGGACTGGGTTTATTACTAATGGGTTTTGGTTTGTTGGTTTGTATAAACTAAGAACAGCAATAAACTATGTTTTAATATGCCTTTGTGGTGTGCTGTCAGCCAGGTGCCAAGGCTGCTGGCATAGAGGGTGCTGTGGAGTGGAGGGCAAACCTCCTTTCCTGCAGTACAAACTCCTCTGAGATTTAGCAGAAGTGAAGCTGTAGCTGCGGTCTCTGCTGGCCTGGATCACTGGCTCATCATCAGCCCAACGTGTCCTGGTGCCTGGGGCTGTTCCTCCTTGGAGGCAGGACCTGGCACTCTGGTCTGGCTTTTCAGAAGCTCTGCTGTTTGCTGTGGCTGTGTTGTGTCGGAGGGAAGTGCTGTGGGCAGGTTAACCCTGGCTCTGCTGGGGTTTGGAGGTTGATCAGAAGAGAACTGGAGGCCAAGGTTTGGACAAAGCACATGGATCCACGCTTCCTTTTTGCATGATCTTCCTCCCTGAGGGCTACCATGTGTCTTCTGCTCCTTTCACAGTTCATGGCAGCAAGAGAGCAGTGGCAAAGCCTTTGGGCATTCAGGCATCCCAAGCTGATTCTCAGTGCATGCTCTGAGGACAGAACTGAGCCAGTGACAAGGTTTATCGTCTGCTGCCGAGAGCTTCCTTGCTGGAGCAGTATTTGACCTCTCCCCTTCATCCCACTGCTGGCCGTGCAGCTCCCCCTTCGGGAGGATGTCTGTGAGCTGCAGGTGTAATCCTGGCTCCTCGGCTGGGATCATCCAGGGGACACTCCTGGGGGCATCCAGGCCATCCCTGCAGGCTGGGGAGATCACCCTGGGCTTCACAGCAACAGGAAAGTGGCACAATCCAGAGCAAGTGCTGGGGTCTGGGGAGTTTTGGAGAGGGAAATACCCATCCTCACTCTCTGGAAAAAAAGGTAGACAGTGACAGAGGCCGGTCCACCAGTATCCCAAAGCACCATCCATGAGACAGAGTCATGAAAGATGGCTTTTCTGAGCGAACAGCATTGAGGTGGTGCACACTCTTCCCAAAGCTGCAGGTACAGAGGCAGCCCCCAGACACCACCAGTGTCAGCTGGGACCAGGCCCAGCTTTCCTCTCTTGAGGTTTTTCCAGTTCCCATTAGAGAACTTATCTTTTTCCCTTGAGTTCAGTTTCAAATTACTGTGCTATCAGCCAACTGGAATTGCTTCCAATTACTTCTCTTCCCCTGGAAGGCTTTAGTTTGGAGAAATCCAGCTGGAATGGGTCCCTCTGGTGATACCAGCCAGACCCTTCCTGCTGTGACTGCAGCTCATGCCCTACCTCACTGAGCACCATGTTTCCTGAGGGCAGTAGGGAAGTGACTGACAGGCACAAGATTTTAAGCTTTCAGGAGCTTAAAATCCTGAGGTGTTGTTCATGGAGGAGAGGAGAGGAGACAGGACAACTTGTTTTGTGCCTCTCCCTACCTGTACTGAGGCTAGGGCTCAGACAGGTTGAACGTGCTTCATAGGTGCCACATGGAAAGTCCCTCTGAAATTTTGGCATGAGATCCATGTTTCTCAGTCTGTTGTGTCCTCTCATCTTGTAGGGTGGGACATCACACAGGGACTTTCTGGAGGAAGACAGGACAGGAAGCTGAGCAGCCCGAGCATCTATTGTTTAATCACGAGGCTGACTGTGACCCCACTGACCACGAAACAGAGGCACTCATTTCTCATGGAGTGGTTGAAGTTGCATTATCCACAGATCATTGATTACCTCTATTTGCCAGTCCCCATCTGTCAGGCATGGATATGACTGGGAAACAGCTGAGATGAAGCTATCATCCATTTCAAGTGAGCACACCACCCAGCTGGGACTTTTCTCCTAACAGAAATCTGTATCTAGCCTGTTTTCCATCCTCTAGAAAATAGAGGATGGAAAAAAAACAGAATCCTGCCAGGTTTCACATCATGGAATGAAAAATCCTGGAGACAGGCTCATCACATTTGCTGTGGTGCCATGAGGAGGAAGCACAGAATCTCCCCAAAGTGCTCCTCAGAGTGCATCGTGAACCAATATGAGCCCAGCTCAGGGCAGCTTGCTGCTCCTGTCCATCAGCAGGAGCATGAATGATCCCAGGGAGCAGAGAGCTACTGGAGCAGTGCCAGGAAGTGGGAAAGTGTTGAGCTGAGCTGCTGTTCCCATGGGCTATGGGACCAGAAATGCCCTGCCATGCATCTGAAGGATGGGCAGCACAGGAACTGGCCGTGTGGCACAGACCCTGGGAAGAGCAGTGCTGAGCGCCTGGGCCAGCACAGGGGAGGTTGTCCTGCGGAGGAAGGGGAGCTGCTGACCAGGCTGGGTGCTCGTGGCACCTTCTGAGTGCAGACACTTGTCACACATCCCCAGCTGAGGGCACTCCCAGACCAGCACATGAAGTAGAACCAGTTTTGCTCTACAGTCCCCCGGGGTGACCTGAACGCCCCAGTCACTCTGCTTGGGTCCCGATCCACTGAGCTGGGGGAAAGCTCCTGCCTGGAGAGAAACAACACAGATCTGAGCCACCAAGTTCACTTGTCTGCAGCCTGTCAGCTCGGCAGCGCTCTCCATGCACATCCACATCCTCCAAACACACCGCACTCGGGCTCCAGCTTTTGGGATGCTTTGTGGGTGGCTCTCACAATCCTCCCCCCACATCCTGGTGGGCTTCTTGACCAAGCCAAGTAGCTGAGACCACTGAGTATACCAGCAGGAATCAGTGCTCTGGATGTTGCAGATCAGAACCCACAAAGCCTTTTTGGGCTGAAGGATGGGGTCCAGCAGGACAGCTGCTCTGTGCTGCTTCAGGGACCCACTTAGAGCTACAGACCCATCACAAAGGCACCTTGCAGAGGGAGGCTGAGGGACAGGGCCTCATTGAGGTCCCAGGTCTTTGCCAGCTGTGCTGGACAGCCCTTGAGGTGGCTGTGAGGATTTGGAGTGACTCTGGACTGCCCCAGAGAGGGGTCAGGGCAGCTGCAGTGACAGGAAGGAGAGAGGGAGTAGACAGAGCAGGCTGGGGATAAGGTCAGAGCAGACCCTGCTCTTTGCATCTCTGCCTCCCACGGTTTTCAAAGATAAATGGTCCTGGGTACTGGCAGCCTGCAAAATATAAGAGCTTGATTTTCCCCCATCATTTCAGGGGCCACCACATCTCTCGTGGCTGTCAGGCACAATAGTGACTTGAAAGCCCCATTATCCCCCAAAAAGCAATTTTCCACTGTGGACTGCTTTCCTAGGCTAGCAACTCCACTCTCTGAGAGAATTAGTAATAAGAAATACGCTCTTGCACAGTCCTAAACCTGCTGTTTCTAATAAAGAGCTGTTTGCAGCAGCATCCCTCTTGTTGCTTTGATCTGGCACCAGCAGAATCTGAAAACACCACAGAGAGGAGGCAGGAACAGCCCAGAGAGCGTGGTGAGTCAGAGCTTTCCTCAGCCCCCGCAGCAGTACCTGCAGGGACAGCGCTGTGCCACTGGCCTGAGCCCAGCACCAGAGATGGCATCTGATCCCCAAGCTCATCCTGTAGGCTGGGCTGGGGGCCAAAGGCCTGGTTGCTGGCTCAGCCCTTTCCAGGCTGTGGAGGGAGCATGGAATGCTGAGGGAGGAGCCGGCTGTTTGGATGTCACTGGGGCTGCAGTGGTGATTGAGGGACTGGTCCGGTGTCCTGTGCAGACCTGCCTGGGGCTGGGAGCTTACCCCGGACCCAGGTCCCTCATCCAGTCCAGTCCTGTTCAGCACCTGCCAGGTTAACCAAAGTGGGATCTAATTCAGACACTGCCCCCAGGCCCTGGGCTGCACACAGCGGTGACAGGTCTCTCTTGGGACATGCTGGGACCTCACCCTGCAGCAAATGTTGCACTTTGTGGCTCTGCAGAAAGCGGTGTGCTGCTCGCACTGCCAAGGCAAAGCAGAAACCCCCTCTCGCATCCACTTGGAAACTTCAGCTGCTGAATGGCATCTCGAAATGTCACGAGCCTTCTGTCTTTTTCCACTCCCCATGAACAACTCTTTCATATGAGTGGGAACATTCCAGGTGTTCAACCACCCCTGGGCCAGGGCAAGCCCCTGCTGCCAGTGAGTGCCTGAATCACTCACGGGGACCCCGGCACCCTTGTCCCCAGGGACCCAGGAGAGAGCTGGTCCTCCTCTGACCTGCAGAGTCACGGCCAGCTGTGATCCCAGCACCGCTCCTGCCCCAGTGCAAGCCCAGGTCCCACAACACAGCAGCTGTGTCTGGCCCCATGGCACCAGCCCCAGGTCCCGGCAAAGCCCCCAGGACTGGGCTGGAGCAGCACGATGGACGCTCTGCTGGGCCTGGACAAGCTCCTGCCTGGGATGTGGCTCCTGCCCAGAGCCTGTGGCACAAACAGCAGCTCTGACTGATGCTCCTGCTGAGAGGCTTGTAGGGCTCGACCATGACCTTGAGAAACATCAGAAACTGTGAGGGACAAAGGAGATGGCAACTGCACACCAACTTCATAGGCAGCAAAAAAAAAGCATATGGGTAATACATGTATTCCTCAAACAGCTCTTGGAACTACCTCTTTCCTTTTTTTTTTTTTTTTTTGTGTTAATTCAGCTCAATTTCTTCAATACAGCACATGTCCTCAGATGGTCTGTGTGGGAGTGACCTGGGCTGGGTGCCAGACACACCCCAAAGCTGCTCCATCACTCTCCCTACAAGGCCCCAGTTGCTGTTAGCAAACCTGTTTCAGCTTGGGTTCCTCTCTCCATGGGGTCACAGGTCCTGCCTGCTAGGATCTTCTCATGGAGTCATGGTCTCCTTTGGGCATCTGGTGTGGAGTCCTCCCTAAACTGCAGGTGGATCTCTGCTCCCTCAGGGACCCTTGTGGGCTGCAGGGCTCAGCCTGCAGTATGAGGCAGGGGTGGAACATGGCTGGGGTGTCAGGGGTGACTCACAGGGTTGGAACGTGGCCCTGCACAGCCCCAAAGGCTCCCCAGGACTGGCAGCACTGTACCTCCATCCCCTCCAGCAGCTGCCTGGACATAAGACACCAGTTTCTCACCTGTTCTCAGATCCAGAGTAATTCTTGTGAGTCCAAGAGCCTGGATTTGTCACTGCATTTTGACTCCACTGATCCCAGCTTGCAACACAGCACAAGGAGGTTTCCCCTGACCTCTGTGGCTTCAGGCACAGCCTCAAAATACATCCTGAGGGACTACTGCAGGGCAGGGCTCCTCAGCCATAAATCACACCAGGATTCCTGCTAGCAGCAGGAATAATGAATGCATCCCATGGTGCTCAAAACCAGTCTTTTCCCACAGGAGAGCAAGACAGAGATTAAGGGTGCAATTTTCTGCCAGGAAAATGCCAAGTTTACCCAGTGCCTTTCCCGACTGCTGCACAGGGAAGGGCCATGATGGGTCTGTAACACACAAACAATGAGTACAGAAGCCAGATTTCTGTAATAAATTACTGATATTTTAAAAAAAAACCAAAACTCTAGCACATAATCAACATTACTACTGAAGTAAGAACCCCAACATTTTTTCATTAAAGAGCTTTATAAATATATATGTTACACTAGTATAGATACTATACTGTGCATGCACACACACAGGCAGATAAATAGGTAAGAGTTTTGGAGGTTCAGCTTTGGTCCATGCTCCTTCTGCTGTGTCTCAAGGGCACCAAAACCCCAGCGGAAAGCTGTGGCCCACGCGTGTGGCTGTCCGTGGGAGCAGCCGCTGGGGACAGGAGCCAGCGCTGGCCGGGCGGCTCCGGGAGCGGGGGGCGCTCGGGGTGCCCCCACCCGCCGTGCCCAGCTGCCAGGGGGGCCCGCGGCTCGTAGCCGGAGCAGGCAGGTGCCCGCAGGGGCGAGCGGGGCTGCCAGGGGCTGGAGGCACACGGTTCTCCCTGCCCCGAGCAGCCTCGCTGCACTGCGCTGCCACCGCGCTCCGGGCCGGGCCCGCCGCCGAGCGGGGCTTGGGGGGCGCGGAGGAGCTGCCCTGCCTCAGCCTGCTCCTCCTGCTGCTCCTCCTGCTGCTGCTGCTGCTGCTCCTCCTCCTCCTCCTCCTGCTGCTGCTCCTCCTGCTCCTGCTGCTGCTGCTCCTCCTGCTCCTTCTCCTCCTCCTCCTGCTCCTTCTCCTCCTCCTCCTGCTGCTGCTCCTCCTTCTGCTCCTCCTGCTCCTCCTCCTCCTCCTGCTGCCCCTTCTGCTCCTGCTCCTCCTGCTCCTCCCCAGCCGGGAGCTTCACGGAGCTGAGCCGGATCCTGTGGCCAGCCGTGCCGGGACTCTCCTGCAGGTGTTCCTGGCTGCAGCTTCTGCTTGGCACGGGCAGAGCAAGGTGTGAGCCTGCTGCCAGGACTGGGCACTGGCATTTCGAATAAAGCTGGAGGCGCAGGGGGAGCCATAGCTCAGGTATCTGGCTGTCCCTGTCACCGACGTAGCTGTTTCCAGTCGGTCCCACCAGCACCAGCTGCTCTGGCAAGTCATGCCCATCACCTGCCTCCCCATCCTCCTCCAGCTGTGAGGGGACCTGGGAACCCAAGGCGTGGCCCAGCTGGCTGTGGGTGCAGGATGGGTCCCTTTCCTCAGGGCACTCTGGGCCAAACCCGTTGGCACAGTAGCCACTCACATCCTGGCCAAAGCCTCGGAGGAGCTGTGGGGCCGCGGCTGCCGCCTGGCCAGCTGTGGGTGGCCCGTGGGCCGGGAGCACAGGCTGCAGGAGCAGCGCCAGGGCATCCTCCTCACGCTGGAGGGGAGGCCCCTGAGTGGGCACACTCAGCTCGCTGTTCTGGAGAGTCTGCAAGGACACAAGCAGTGACACGGTCAGCCTCAGCCGGACAAAGCCCTGCCAGCTTGGGGAGTGACAAACCGTGCTGAACACCAAGGGCTGCACTGCCTGAGACACCCCACCCTCTGCTGGGACCCACGGCTGGCTGGTGCCCCACCTTCTTGGGGGCAGGGGTGGAGACAGCAGGGGAGGCTGCTGGTGGTGTGAGAGTTGGAGGAAAGGAGGTGCTGAGCCCCTGAAAATGCAGGGAACCCTGGCTCGGCTCCAAGCTGGAGGAGAATGGTCACTCACCAGTGCTTTTGGGAGGCAGATCTCTGGAGGACTGGGGAACACGTGCAGCTGAATGAAGCACAGCCCGGCCACACTTAGCAGCAGCAGCAGGAAGAAGGCGCTCAGCACGGCAAGGACCCATGGAAAGCCTGCCAGGGTACAGCAGGCTGAGGGGTCACTCAAGCACATCGCTCCCACCCCACCCGCTATCAGTGTTTCCCATCCATGTCAGGCTGGGATGTTTCAGGGGGCAAACCCAAGGCAGAGGACAAGAAAGCATCGCCCTGAGTGGTCCCACTGGGCAGCACTGGGTGAGTGCAGTGGCAGGGGGTGAGGGACCCACACCTCCACACAAGTCTGTGCTCTGAGCAGGACCTGAGATGCAACCGTGCCAGCTGAACTGGTGAGAATGCTCCCACCTGCAGGGCCTGCTGGAGTCACCAGGCACCGCTCAGCCTCCCGGCTCCGCTCCCTGGCAATGTCTGCAGCCACCGTCCGGACACAGTACTGTGTGCTGGGCTTCAGGTGCCCAAAGGTGCAAGGCACTTTCTCACTGCTCCGTTTGCAGGGCACCTGAAAACAGATGGGACGGGTGGCCACAGCAGCTGGAGGTGGGGTTTGTGCATGGCTCCACTGCTCTGTGCAGCCCCAACATCCCGGCTTGCCCCATGGTGGCACCTCCACATCTGTTCTTTGCCCCAGGAGGTGTTCAGGTCCCAGAGCATCTCCTGAAACACCTGTGGCATCACCTGTCATCTGAACAGAACCAGTCCAGTTCTGGTTACCCAGGGGAGGGAAGGGGTCTCCTGCCTTGCTGAGGTGGGAGCTCCGGACTGGGGGTGCAGAGCACTTCACACCTGCATGCACAGCCATGTGTGGGCAGGGCTGCAGCACAAGCATCCCCACACCACTGCAACCTGAGACGGTGGATTTGCTGCACCAGGAAATCTTGTGTGAGCCCTGCACCTCTGGGCCCTGCCCAGCTGCCACACACCTGCTGGACAAGCAGGTCCTCCTCGTACAGGTGCAGCCAGTACCACAGCTTCAGCAGCACTCGGTCGACTGGCTTGTAGGAACCAGTTCTTTTCTTGTAGGGAGTGAGTGGTGTGATGATTTTTATGCTGAGGATTTGATCCTGGAGCAGCCAGGACAACTTGGGGGGGCCAATAATTGCTGTAGGGAAAGGAAAGAATATAGAAAATGAAGGCCTTCAAAGGAAGGCAGACATCTTGTTTCTCTAGAAGTGATATTTTTCTATCTGACATTCCCCTCCCAGAGCACAGAAGCTCCTCAGGTCTTGCTCTGAAACCAGCTCTAGGAATGGCAGCCACCACTTCTTCATGACAGCTAGCACTGCTTCTGCCTCCTCTTCACACCGACAGACCTGTGGCACCACCAGCTCCCACTGCTGAGACCTCCACCCCTGAGCGATCCACCAGGGCCTGGAGATCCACTGCCAAGGCCAGAAATCACTTTCTAAATGAATACACCCACTGCCATGCCAGTTGGATGCAGAGGGGATGAACAAGGGAACACAAACCACCAACATAAAACCCACTTTGCTTCTCACACATTCAGTTTATTGCAACAACCCCTGTGATGGAGGTCAGAGGAGGGTCCTGAAAAATTTCTAGCTCCATGAGACTGCCAGGATTTTGGACAGAGCAGCCTGTGACTGAGAAGAGGCACATTCCCACACCTGGCAAACACAACAGTCAGGGTGAATGGATCACCAGAGGGTCTGCCCCTGCCTGCGCCAGCTTCATCTTGCTGGGGCAAAAACTCCCAGACCATGACAGGGGAAGAAGGTGAGCCTTTCAAAAGCCAAGCCGGGAGGCATATCCTCTTTCCTGCCCCATCTCACTGCATTCCCCAGAGACCCAAGTTCTCATGGTGCCTTGCTGCCCTGGGGCCTTCTATCCTTCACCTCACTGTGTCTCCTCTGTCCTTTTGCTCTTCACCCAGCCCTCCTCCAGCCACTCTGCCCCATCCCTTTCCTCTGGTTCTGACTCTTTTCCCTGCAGTATCCTAATATGCTTTCCTGCTGTATCCCATCAGATCTCTCCAAGGACCCCTCTCCCCCTTGGCCCCCAGGAAGAGCCCAGCTGGAGGAGCTCCCCAGTCCTTACTGTCTCTGTACAGCTGCAGCTCGCTGGAACTGGCCCACTCGGACTGCTCACCTCCGGCCACCACTCTCACCCGTGCCCAGTAGATATCATGAATCCTGTCAAAATACAGCTCACACACCCAGGAGCTTCTCCTGTTCCCCCCGCAGGCACCTGCCTTGGTCCAGTTCGAGGTTCTGCCCAGGGAGAAAGCACAGGAATTGCTTCTTTTCAACATCTTCCCAGCCCAAAGGGTGGGCTGCCCAGCACTGCCTGCCTGCCCAGGTGGAGAGTGTAGGAAAGCCCAGGTAGCAGCCAACAGTCTCCCAGGATGGGTGAGGAGACAGGTCACCAGCAAGCTGACTCCCTCCTGGGGACAGATGGCACCTGGCACTGCACCCTGACCTGTGCTCTCCACAATGACAAAACACACAGCTGTGGCAGGGAGAACCCCCCAAGCAGCTGAGGCTGTTGAGGCTCTGTGGTATGAAGGAACCTGAGTGAGTGGTGACGGCTTGAGCCTCAGAGAAGGGTGACTTTGGGTGGGGAAGAGAAGACAGAGCCTTCCTGTCAGTGGTGCCCAACGAAAGCACAAGAGGCAGTGGGCACAGGTTGAAATACAGGAAATCCCATTTAGCATAATGGAAAAAACCCCAAATCCCAAGTCCAAAAGCAACCCCTTAGTTTGTTACTGGGAAAGTGACCAGGAAAGGGACCAAGCAGTCCAAGGAGGTTGTCTTGAAGTTATTCAAAACCTACCAGGACACAGTCCTGAGCTGGCCCTGCGTGTGCAGAGGTGGGACAAGCCAATCCCTGCCAGCTCCACTGCTCTCTTACTCTGTGGCATTTACTGCCAGGCAACAGTCCTCTGGCTACCTGGGGTCCCCAACAGCCTCTGCCAGGGTATAAGAGGAGCAGACCCCTTCAGCCCCTCCTCCCCACCCACCTGTTCCTCCACTCCACCTCGTAGGTGGCATAACTGGGTGAGCTGGGGTCTGGCTCCCAGTGCAGCCAGACGTGGAAGTTCTGTGCCTCCAGCCTCACGTGCCGTGGCCGCAGCAGCGTCCCTGGGGAGGAGCAGAGGGGTGTGAGCAGCATCCTGAAGAGTCCCCTTGTGGCCTGGTGCACAGGTTCCCCAACTTCAGGCTGACATTGGCAAACACTGACTTCAAAGCGGCTCAGCCCCTGCATCCCCCCAATGCATCACACACTGAGAACATCCTCTCCACGCTTCTGCCAAAGCAGAGACACAGCTGACAAAAAGGGGGAGACAACACCCTGACACAGCTGCTGCTGACCCCAAGGTTTCCTTTCTCATCACACCTTGATGACCACTTGGGCCCCTCCTCTTCACAGGTGCCTTCAGTAGGTCTGAGAGGTGTCCCTGTGCCTCTCCTGCCCTGCAGCCAGGGTCCCCCCCCAGACTGTGGTGACAGATCCAGCTGGCTTACCCTGGAGCAGGGAGCAGCTGGCCAGGAATAGAAGCAGGAGCAGGGCAGGGCTCATCCTACCACAGCCCATCCATCTGCCCCCACGTTACGCTGCTGCACCAGGGGCTGTGGAAAGGGATGGGTGTGCTGGAGCTGTTCCGCTACCTGCAGACATCACGGGCTGCTGGCACCTGGGATTAAAAACAGAGTATTATTCCCAGAAGTTTCAGCCAGTGACACTGCCCCATGGAGTCCACATGCCTATCGTGGCACAGAGGTGTCCAGTGGCAGGGGACCTTCACAGGTACCCTCAGGGCTCTGTGAACCCACAGAGACGGTGGGCAGCTGCCACCCTGCTATGGCACTGTGCATGTGCTGCAGCGACCTTCTGCTGCACCCACCTGCGGCGCCCCGCCGCCGTGAGAAGCCACGCTGCCTTTGTCACCAGGATGCGGGGCTGAGAAAGCTCCTCACCTGATGCTCACACCACTGGGGAGGTGACTCAGCCCAGCTCTGGGCATGACTCACACTGGCACAACCTGTGACACCACTGCCAGGACACCCCCGGACATCCCACAGCCTCCCGGGTATGGGGAGGGCGCTGTGTGTGACAGCACCCACAAGGCAAAACGGGGCACAATGAGGGACCCTCGGGCTGTAAGCAGAGACCTCAGACTGAGCCAAAGCAGAACCACCTCAGCACGTGGGTACAAAACGTTCCCCCCATGTTTCCTCTGCCCTTGCAGCATTAAGAGCTTGAAACAAGGAGGAACAGTCAACAAGCAGGGACGTGCAGCTGCAAACTGTGGGCGAGGGCTGAGGTGAGACCTCTGAAACACCTGAGGTGAAGCACAGGCAGTTGGTCCAGGGATTCCCCCACCCTGTGACCAGCAGGAGCCCTCCTGCCTTTGCAACAGACCCCATTGAAGGAGGCGGCATTTCTGCCTGGAGGGACTAGGAGCCTCCAGGATTGTTCCTGGGGCTTCTGGAAGCCCAGAGCTGGGGAACTGATGGAGACCCTAGGACCAGCTGCCTGTGCAGGCAGGGACAGGGCTGCTCCTGCTGCACAAGGCGGCACAAGGGAGGCAATGCTTCCCTGAAGCAGCAAAGGTGACTGCAGACCAGTCACTGCCAGCCCCCCAGCACATCCATTCCCCTTCTGCCATGGCCAGAGGAAAAATCCCAGCAACTCTCCCCGTGTTGTGGCAATAACTGAGATTGTGGGAATTAACCCCCTCTGCTCTGCACATCCTCTCCTTTGTCTGCACCCTCACCACACCACCCTGAGGCACCAGCGCTCCCCCCTACCTTGATCCAGCATTTCCTCTGCCCCTCTGCCGTATCAGGAACGCACCTGCCCCACCACCCTGTTAAAAGCAACACCCTCAGCTCAGCAACCTCACATTTGGCTCCGAATGCTCACAGGAAGCGCTGCCACGGTCGGCTCAGCTGCCAGATGGGGGACAGTCCTTGTTGGCCGTGCCACCAGGCTGGGAGACGTGATTTGACTTGGGTGGTTTGTAGCTCCTTTGCTGAGCCAGGGCTTGTTTTTTACCTTCCTTGCTTCCTCGTTAGCAACGTCCCAGCTGGGCGCGGGCGCTCTGCAGTGCCCTCTGCACAGCAGAGCTGAAGCACAGCCTGTGCCAGCACGCCATCCTGTGCCAGCACGCCATCCTGTGCCAGCCCTGCAGGGACCGTCAGTGGCGTGGAGACAGGCAGGAGCATGGGGCTGAGGCCAGGGCTGACACAGGGCAGGGCAGACACAGGCCAGGCCAGCCCAGCAAAACCAGTATCAAATTTTATCCTTGCCTAGACCAGTGCTGCAGGCTGGGCACACAGGGCTGGGACCCCTCATTTTGCCCTGGAGACCACACAGGACCTGCACGTGGCTCTGCATCACCTCAAGAGCTCCAGGCCTCTGGCAGCCCACTGGGGTAAAACACAGTTGGGCTTACGCCTCCTAAGAACTGTGCAACCATGACAAGACTAACAGCCACTGAGGGCAGCACGTGGAGCTCATAAGCACCCTTCAGCTCTGCCTAGAACCCAGCAGTCAGTCAGCCTGGGCATTCCAAAACAAGAGCCCCAGAGTGGTCAAGTGCCAGCCTGGGGGCCAATGCCAGCCTCTCCAGTGTTGTCCCTGTACCACTTCAACTGCCAGCAGTGCTGGGTAGCCCCGACACACCCCTGGTGCAGATGGGGCTGGGGCCTGGCAGGAGCTGGAAGGGACACAGACATAAGGACAAGGACACACAGCCACAGTAAACTGGACAGGCTCTTTAATACCTTCCTTAATGAGAACAACTTGTGCTTGCTGCCTGCTCAGATGAACTACTCAGATTGCTGGCCATGTCTCCTCCTGGGGCAGAGGCCAGGCAGCTCAGCAGGACAGGCAGCAGGGGACACCAGTCAGGCAGGATGATCCCCCCAGAGAGAAGAGGAAGACACAAAGAGGAGATGCTTTAGCCAGTGTTGAAATGCTCTCAGCTGTGCCTGACAGCTGCACACTGCAGAGCCCAGCACCCCACAGAGCGCTGCTGGCCAGGCAGGCCTATGGCTGCTCCAGGCCCCTCAACCCCTCATCCTTTGTGGTCAGAGGGTGGGGGGAAGCCTGCAGGAGTTTGGGAGGGCTGTGGGTACAGTCAGGCCAAGGAGGCCCAGGCAGCCCCGAGGGGTGTGGCACAGCTGCCCCCAGCAGTTTGGAAGCATGTCTTCTGCCCAGCTCTCAGTGTTTTGAAAGCACAAAAGTTACAGAACTGGCCAACTCCATGGTCTGGAAAAGGTGGGCATGTACCCACTGCAGGCAGGATGCAGGCAGGACATCCTGACTGCGGCACTGGGGTTCCTGAGGGGCTTGGGGAAAGGCAGGTCTCTCCCTGAGAGAGGGTGCCACAGGGATGAGGACTCCAGTGGCAATGGCCCAGCTGTTCCTGGGCTGGAGGCATCACCAGCCACTCCCAGCAGGGCACAGGGGGATGCAGAGGGTGCAGACAGTGCCATCATAGGATCGAGCATCAGCACTTGTCACCACCTCTGTCCCTGCCTCCCAAGGTCAAACTTTCCCTGGTAAAACCCATCCTCCAAAGGCTTTCTCCAGGTACTGAGCTACTGCCAGTGTCAAGTGGTCGTTGTAGGCGGCTGCCACCAGCTGGATGCCCAGCGGCAGCCCCTCGCTGCCCAGCCCCAGCGGGCACTGTGTCACCGGCAGGCCCAGGACATTGAAGATGGCTGCAAGAGAGAAGGTTGGATGGATCAGAGTGAGCACAATGACTGGGACACATCACTGCCTGGCTCTCCCACCCTGGGCAGGCAGCTCTGCCAAGCACAACACCAAGATCCTGGCAGCTGGTGCTTTGTGCAGCGACATGGCTACAAGAGAAATCACTGGCCAGAGATTCCCATACATCATGTGTAGAAAGGGCACCCATGAGGGATGGCACACACTGTGGCGTGCCAAATTTGGGTGGTTCCTGCCCCAGGCAGCAGCCCTTCATCACTCCAAAGCCAGGCAGCACTGACACTGGCACTGAGGTGCTCAGACCACAAGAGAACCACACAGGGAGCGCCAGGCTGTACCCCAAGAGATGGCAGGTCTCAGGTTCCTGCTAAACTGCAGCTGTAACCCCTCTGGGGCACAGAGGCCCCCAATATCACACACAAAGTCAGACCTGCCCTGCTGTGGGCTGGCACCTTTGGTAAAAGATAAAAAATGCCACACATATGAAGTAGGACAATCCTCGCCCCACTCTCTGGAGCAGGACACCTCTCTTTGCTGCCCAGCCCACTGTCAGCAATGCAAACACTCTGGGTACAACACCCCAGCTGCAAGCCCACACTGCTGCTATGGGGAGACTATCCTGACAGCCCTACCTGCAACCCCACAGGAGCCAGGGCTGCTCACCTGTGTAGGCAAAATTGAAGGGCATGCAGATGGGGGAGTGGTGCTTGGGGGCGATGGTGGGGTGCGAGGGGTAGAGGAGCACCCCGTCTGGCCCCAGCAGTGCTTCCATCTCCTCCTGTAGGCTCTTCCCCATGCTCACCAGCTTGGCCTTCCCACTGAGGTTGAGGTTCACCAGCTTCTCTGTCAGTCCCAGGGCTGCAGCAAAAGGTGGAAATGGGGACAAGAGCAACTGAGAGGACCGTGGGCTACGTGGGGCAGAAACAGATTGCCCAGCCACATGCCCTGCTTCTGGGGTGGCCTCCCAAGTACCCCTTCCTGCCAGTAGCCACAGCAGATTGACCCTAGCACATATTTGTGGGCAGCATCACCCCAGCTCTGCCAAGGGAAAGGCATTCAACCTGCCCCTTCCTTCCAGCTTTTCCAGCCAGTGGGATTGAGCAGCGCTCGCAGAACAACCCCAGCACTCATTAGACAGCAGCACAACTGCACTGATTAGGGTTCTCTAGTACCTGCTGCTATGAAACAAGATCAGTGCAGACCCTGGTACCCTCTGAGCCCCCAGCAGTTCTGGCAGGGCTCCCAGCAGGAGTGAACCCTGCCCCCAGCTCCATCACCCTCACTCCTTCCCTCAAGATACCCACTCCCATTTATCAAAGATCCACTCTCTTCAGCTTGCATGCGACTCAAAGACATGGAGTGTCATTACAAAACGAGGCTGAAGCTGCTCAGGAAAAACCCTGACTTCCTTCACTGAGCATTGGAAGGGTAATACCTGCATTTAACAACTTGCCCACCCCACCACTGCCTCTGCACTCCCTGGGGCCCCTGCCAGCATTACCGATAGCTGGGAGAGTGTGAGAAGACATCCCCACGAGCCACTTCATCAGCTCCCACAGCGGCCACACTGGCTTCCCATGGTCCCCCAGCAGGTCAATGAATCTTTGTGCCTCCTGTAACACACCCACTCCCCTGTCAGCACAACCAACATGCAGCAGGGAGGCACAGGCTGGCATGGGACAGTGAAATTCTGCTTGTCCCATTATCCCAATGTGAGGTGTTCCTGCTTTCACACAGGAGATGCCCATCAGGGGCGCTCCACAGCTCTGACACTGATCCAGGGCAGCAGCAGGAGTATCTTTCCCTGCCAGAGACAGCAAGAAGAAGGGAGAGCCCCCCAGAGCAGCACACAAGTGACATGATGCAAGGGATAATATCCCAGAGGCATTTCTTCCTGTGATATGACCATGGGACCTGGAAGAAGGAGGTAGAGGAGCCAGACAAACCCTCCTTAGTGTGGTGGGGCTGGGCTGCTTCATCACTGCCTCTGTGCCAGGAATGTAAAGTTATGACACTCCCAGAAATTTATTTTATTACAAAATACTTTCCTGCATGCACAGAGCATAGCGCAGTGTCTGCAATTCCAGGGAAAAATAACATAAGTGGGATTCCTCCTGGAAAGCTGCTAGTTGCCTGCCTGTCCTGGTATCCCAAAGGGTGTTAATCCCAGCCTACAAAGAGCAAGGCAGGATGCCCCCTGCTCGGCTGCCTTATCAACCTGCATGGAAAAGGTCAATGTGCCAAAACAACCTCCCCCTCCCTATTACCACATTGCTCCTTTGCTGAGAGCCATGGCCTCAACCCACAGGACAGCCAGGGAGAACGGGCTGTGCAACTTTGGGAAGAGATGGAAGGAGGATTCGGGGGGAAAATGGAACTGGGAAAGCCCCTGAGTAGGTTTGGGAAGCCTACAGCTCCCTATAGCTGGCCCCAAACAGCTGGTTCTTCCCTGATGCCTCCAAAGCTGTGCCTTTGCCAGCTCACTCTGACACACCTGCCCCTCGCTGTCCTCGGATAACATCATGGCTGACCAGATCTGGAAAGAATACTTCATCTTGTGGATTGCCACACGCTGAACCCGGACCCCGAGGTCACTTTCGAGGTGCTCCACTACCTGAAGGGAAGAGCAAGGATGGGTTTGTTTCCACAAAGATGTGATGCATGCCAGAGGAGGATAAGGAGACATACTCATAACATCTTTCCCCTGTGTCCTCTTCAGCCCTGAAGAAGAAAAAGTTCTTTCCACTTTTTAACTGCTGAAAGCACAGGACTGGGATGCAAGACTGCCACTCCAGCCCTTCATCCCGTCAGCCCCTGCAGGAGCCACCATACAAAGCAGCTCTTTCCCCTCCCCAGGGCTCCTTTGACCAGTCTCCCCAGGTTCTACCTTCAGGCTCATGCTGCTTCCTACCTTCTTTTGGGCCTGCAAGATCTCCCTGTCCACAGGTGATACAAAAATGGATCCGCCGTCATGATCCATGCAGTGGAATTTGATCTTCTCCAGTGATACCTTCTCATTCAGTTTCAGCCTGGGAAAGGAATGGTGCCTTGTCACAAATCCATCCCCAGCTCCTCTGCAGCAGCTAAAGGCTCCCACACACTCATTATGTACCTTCATGAGACCCTGCTCTGTCCCCCAGAGTGGCAAGGTGAGACCCTGAAGACACACAGACACCCACTGCCCACAACACATCCAGCTGCTCACCCGCCCCCTCAGTCCCAGCAAGTTTCTGTTGGGAAAGTTCTCATCCCTCCAGAAGCACCTTGTGATTACACACCCTGGCTGCAGCCAAGGCTGGGATGGCACAAGAGCCAGGGAAAAAGCAAAGTGGAAATGGAGAGAGCAACTGTGTGCAGGCTGTGGCAAAAAGGAGGGCTGCCCCATGTGCCACATCTCCGCTCTGCTCCTCACTGGCACACAGCATAGTTGCACTTGGGTGCACGGACCAAGAACTGAAAGAACTCAAGTGGCCATGGTATGGGATGGAAAACTCCTCATTCAACAACAGGAAAAAAGCCCTGTAATTCCCAGGAGCAAGGCCAGGCCTGGGAGGGGTGTGTGGGACAGAGCTGGGAAACAGCTCACTGGTCAACAGGACCCTATCAGTCGGCCCATGTCTGCCCCTTCCCAGGAGCACATGGGTGGTGGGAAGGGCAGTCCCAGCAGCCAAGGTCCTGCTGAAGCCAGCAGCAGAGGAAGGAAATCACTAACAAGCAAACTGGGTGGCGTGCACGCCTGTCTCCTACAAAGGACTAATACACTGTAAGGACCAGAGAGGTGCCAACTCCAGCTCAGCAGCTGGGAGCAGTGGGAACAACTCACTTGCTGACCCCAGGACCGGCCATGACTCTCAACACAGGTTCCAGGTCCTCTGCATAGCGGCACATGGGCCCCGTGCACAGGTAGCTGGTCCGCACCCCGTGGGCATTTGGGAACTGGCCGTCGTTGGGCACCACCCCTAGAGCAGAGATGTCAGATAATACCCTGAGTATCACCTCCAGACCTGCTGGGGTCTTTGTGTGCCAGGAGATACGGTTCCCCAGGGACTGCACACCCCACAGGAGCTGACGGCAAGCTGCGTGGGGTTAGTGGGTTAGTTTTAGAAGGGAGGACAAGCAACCAGTCAGGACACTGAAAGCCAGATAAACAACCCAGCAGATCCCAACCTTGTGAAAACATCCCACGCTGAGAATGCAATACTTGGGTAAATCCCCACCCGTCTCCCACGTGGCTGGCGTTCTGCCACCAAAAGCTTTCCCAAATGCCCACACCTGCTGTGCTCCCTCAACAGGCTTGTCCCACGCAAGGAGTTACCTGACTCCTTACATCAATCCCACCAGTGACCAGCACAGGGCTGTCCTGACCCCAACACCCACCTTACCTGTTGTGGGTTTATGGCCAAAGACTCCATTGAAGAAGGCGGGCATCCGGATACTGCCACCGATGTCAGAGCCCACACCTATGACTGAGCAGGCAGCTGCCAGGACACTGCCCTCCCCACCTGCACAGGAGAAAACGTGGCAAAACCCCACAGATTATGATGCAAATCCTCCAGCAAAGCAGGAGCACCTCACAGTAAGGGTGGGGGCCTAAAAAGCAATAGGGATGGGGAGCTTTAGTGATGGCCGTGGGACAGCTTGGGACTGTGGGCCAAAGGGATTTTCCTGCTGAGGTACAACAGAGCAAACTGAACCAATGCCTGATGAAACACCCAGAAGAGGCAAAGCAGCTGAACCTTCCCATAGCCTACAGCAGTGCCCAGGAAAGAGGCCCATAATCTCTGCAAGAGCCCAGGGACACATTAATAGCTGTGTGCAGAGATGTGGAACTCTTCCCTTGCTGCATTTTAACCTGCTGCTCATGCAGGACTGTGCCAAGGAGCTGGGGTTCACCTGAGCTGCCGCCCACAATCCTCTGCAGGTCGTAGGGATTGTTGGTCCGCCCGTAGACCCTGTTGCTGGACTCATACCACATGCAGAGCTCGCTGCAGTTGGTGACACCCAGTGGGATGGCACCTGCCTGCTTCAGCCGCGACACCACCGTGGCATCCGAGGTGGCGATCACATTGCGGCGGTTGACCAAGCCAGAGGTGTTGGGCATCCCTGTGGTGCCAAGATAAACAGGAGGGAGGCATCAGGGCCAGTGCCCCGAGACAACCTGGGGCTGCAGGAAGCAGGTTCCCAGTGACGGCTGCTCCTCCGCAGCACCCGTGTGCTACACGTGAATGCAAACGCAGGAGCCCGGCCAGAGCTTGGTGCAAACCAGGGAAAGGGAGACTACTTCCCTCCAAGCACCTGCCACAGCCCCCCACCACTCTGGGGAGCACATCAAGACCTGGAGAGGCATAAAGATGAACCCACCATAGAGAGAAAAGGCCTCCTTAACGGTGAAGGGAACCCCCAACAAGGGGAACTTCTCCTCCAGGCAGTCATCGCCAGGGCCCTCCAAAAGCAGCTTGTCCACCTGCCGGGCTTCCTGCAAGGCCTCCTCAAACCTGTAACACAGCACCCGGCGATGTTCTGGCGCCGGATCAGAGGAGCGGGCAGACCCCAAGCGCGGCAGGAGCTGGTGAGGGGCCTGGAGACCGCCCGGTCTCTGCTCAGCACGGAGCTGCTGCGGTGGCGGCGCGGGGATCCCCGAGCCCCGGCGGCGGCCCCGCCCTGGGCCCGAAGGGAGGCAGGCGGGGAGCCACTTTCTCACCTGTCCTTAACCACGGCATTGATGAGGGGATTCACCTCCTTGATCCTCTCCACGTACGCCTCCACCACCTCGATGCACGTCACCTGGCACGGGGCACAGCGGGACCTGCCGTGAGGCGCGGGGAGCGGCCCGAGCCCCGCCGGCCCCGCTGCCCCTGCCCGGTGGTACCTGCCGCGCGCGGAGCAGCTCCGCGAGGCGCCGCGCGGACAGCAGCAGGAGCGCGTGCCGCGGCTGAGGGACGGCGCGCGGGGCGGCGCGGGGCGGCGGCGGCAGCAGCGCGAGCAGCGCGAGGCAGGCGCGCGACAGCAGCCGCAGCAGCAGCGCGAGACAGCGCTCCGCGCGCGACAGCGCCATGACGGCTCCGCCCGGAAGTGACGTCGGGGCGGCGCACCGCCCGCGTTGCCGTGGCGACCGTTCCGCCGCGGCCTCTGCCCGGGCTCGTCCCGGTGCCGCGGGCCCGGGGCCCGCCCCGGCCCGGAGCTCCCCGGGAACGCGGGGCCGCTCGGGGCCCGCCCCGACCCGGAGCTCCCCGGGAACGCGGGGCCGCTCGGGGCCTGCCCCGGGCCGGAGCTCCCCGGGAACGCGGCGCTCCCCTCCCGGGGGACACCTTCTGTCTCGCTGCCCGGCGCTCAGGCCCGCTCCTCTGCTCCGGGACAAAGGCACGCTTACCACACTTACTTTTAAACATGCTCTGAGGTGTTCAGGCACTTGATTATGGAAACAGGAAGAGCACTGTATAATCTGAAACCCTCAGGGCAAAAGAATTGGTAATGCTGGGGGAAAAAATCATGTATTTTAAACCAAGGATTTAAACAGCATGTGAGCAGGCCTTATTGCGTCTCTTTCTTTCTACATAGTTGGCAATTGAATTATCAATGCAAAGCAAGGCTACGAAGGTAGCCTTTTCATTTCCTGTGAGAATCTTTTGTGGCCACAAAGTCGCAGGTCAGCATTTGGAGAACAATCTGCAGCACATCCACCCCAGAACGCCATCGGCCAGCCTCTGCCCCCTAAAACCTAAGATGATATCGAAGTCACCTTGATGGTAGTTTTTTTCTCATAATCTTATCAAAGAGACTTTTTTTTCTCCTTGCCTGATGCAGGGAGAGGAGAGGAGAGAGAAGCAACTCATAAGGGCTCGCTCAGGATTAAGTCAGGTGTCCTCTGTCTTCCAGAGCTAAAACAGTAAAACTCTGAGCTACCCTCCTAAATGTAATCCCAGCAGTGCTTTGGTAATTTTTTTTCTCAATTTCTTGGTGAATTTTCTGGTTTCCCCCCTTCAAATCCTGCCCAAATGTTGGCAGAGAGGGGTACAAACCAAAACATTTCTGTCCTGAGTCTCTGCTTATGTTGCTGCTCTGCAGAGACCTTCCCTAAGCTCTGGCATTTTGTTTGTCATGGAAAGTGCCTTGCTTAAACTTTGTCTTTTAACATTTCAAGAGCAAAGCTTTGAAATTCACACTGGATCAGCTGCTGTGTTGCCCTCTGTGAGCTCCCCTCGTCCCTGCTGTTCCTGTTGCACACCAGCACTGTCCCAGACCAGCTCAGGCTGCTCCTCCCTTAGGTCAAGCTGAGGAGCGTCCTGGGAGCTGAGAAGAAAGAACAGCTACGTGCTAGAGGTCATGGTAGCCCAGTGGAGCTTTGTGTCCATGGAAAACAGAAAAAATCAGACACAAGCTCTAGAAATAAAGGAGTAAGGTCTGGAAACCTAAGGCTGAAGTGATTTGGACTGGTTTTCAGTTACCATAACCAGCCAACTAAGCAAACACCACCCTAGGTGCACACTAAGAAGCCAGTTAATGCCAGTCTGATTACCAAGAGCATGGGGGCTTGGCATACAGAGTGAAGCTCACCCATTCAGACCTGTCCCACCAAGCGACACCAGCTGCTTAGAAGAAAAACATGTTTCTGGGTCTTGCACTCTGGGATTTTATGCTTGTCATTATCATCAGCCATTTCATTACTACCAAAGTGTTAAAAAAGCACAGGAAGTTATCAAGGACACATGGAAAGCTGGAGTGGTTCTGCTGGCTGTGTGGATGTGTGTTGTAAGCACTAATTGCCCGGGAAGCCATGGGACAGGCTTGGCAGCCGAGCGTGAGGCTGGCGGGAAGAAGAGGTGTGAGCTGATTGGCAATATCAGTCAGGCTGCCTTCACAGCATTCTCCAAAGCTCTTCTCGATCTAGTCCTCAAGGCACAAAAAACACCTTTGTGGAAATTAAAAGAAAAATAACCTAATAGCACAATTATTTATGAAAGGAGTCCTTTAAATCTTATCCTTAAAATAATGCTTCCAAAGAAACTTGGGGTTTGTGCAGCACAGTGCTGGGGCGGGGGGGAGTGGGAAGGGATGTGTAAAGGTTCGGGTTTAAACACAGCACCTCAGATGCTTAATTCCAAGCTGATCTCAGAAGAAAAATCATGAATTTGATGGCAGTTCCCCCAATCTTGCCCTTAGCCAGATCCACCACGGAGGGATTCTGTGCTCCATGTTTCCATCCGCCGTTTTCTCGCGTGCCGGCCCGGGATCCATCAGCAGATGTCGGGTGCCCGTGCTGCTCGCTCGGCGCTTGCACAGAAAGAGCTCTGACCTCTCCTTGCTGTGAGCAGGGGACCTGCTGGGACACGGGAGGTCCCCAACACCTCATTCCCAGGAGGGCAGGAAGGGATCCCATCCTGCCCGGGTGAGAACACGGCAGGGCCACTGCCGAGGCCTTGGGCTCTCTCCCTACAACACCCAAAGAGCCACGGGCAGCCCAGCTCAGGGCTCGCCCGCGGCTCCGGCACGGCCGAAGCGAGCCTGGCACCGCACAGCCGCTGGAAGCGACCGGGGCCCGGGGACAGCCCCTCGGGAGCGGCCGGAGCCCGGGGACAGCCCCTCGGGAGCGGCTGCTGGGACGGAGCACGGCTGTCACCGCCGGCTGCGGGACCGGGCCGCCGGAGGTCGCTCCGCCACCGCCGATCGCTGGCCCCGGCCCTGCCCCGCCCGGCCGCAGCTGCTCCCTCCGCACCGAGCCAGGGTACACCGCGTTCGCTCCGAGCCCTCGATTCAACAAACTGTTTATGCGTGCCTCTGCTCCAGCAAACATCTTGGCGGCTGCACGGAGCCTGTTCGCTGCTGCTGCTCCAGCTGCACTGGAATTGGGGCAGGCTCTGTGCGATGCTTCAGGAGTCAGCCGGCCTTCCTGAGATGGTTCCCACTCCAGGAGCACCCCATCTGCGCCCTGTCCCCCGGTTCCATTGGAGGGACCTTGTCTGCTGGGGAAGGCTGTGCTTCGCAGCCCCTTGGTGCCAAGTGGAGCTCCTGCCCCTTTGGAAAGGCTGGGCAGGGGCGTGCTTTGCTGCTTTACCCTGAGGAAGTGACACCCACCCCACAAACCCATCACCCATTTCCCAGTTAAGTAAGGCTTTGAGGTGCATCTTGACATTTCAAGAGCAGCTAAGACATCTCCTGGATTCCACGGTGCCTCCAGAGAAGCAGAACACGCGTGCCCTGTGCCTTCTTGACATCCAGCTGCTGCACCTACTGATGATGGCCATGTACAGCACCATGGAGTTGGGTGGGCATAGCCAGCCCTGGCCAGGCAACTGCAGGGCTTGCTCTGGCTCCCAGGGCCTGATTGGAACTCCATGCCCCCTGTCCTGTCCAGCCAGTGTAGTCCAGGATGTGCCTGCTTTCTTCCCTGCCTGAGGGGATTGTGTCAGTTGTGCACATCTGGAGTTAACTGGGGACAGGCTGGCCCTGCTATGTCATCTCTCAGGCATCATGCAGCCACTGGTCTATGCCTGGGGGGCAGCCCTCAGCCAGATGTGCTGTCATCACAATTATGCTGTTGCTCTAGCTGATACCTCCAAACCCCTTGGAGGGAGTAGGGCACCTCCTTCCCCAAGCCATATACCCTGTGAGGATGGAGCAGAATGCCCTGGGTGAGTGGGGAACCAGTGCTGAGGTCATTTCCAACCCTGCCAGGTGAGACCACGGGAAGGATTCTGTAGGACTGAGAGAGGGCCCAGACCAAAGCTCACAGCTCTGTCATTGAACTCTGGAGGCCAGAAAGGAGAAGGTGCTGATGGCCACTCACATGACATCAATCCACACCAGACTCCCAGCCTGGAAAGTTTCTCAAGAGCACGGCTTTCAGCAGAGCCAGTTGCCCAAGCAGCTTGCGTGCCCCTGCCAGGCTGTGTGCCATGGCTCTTGCGAAATGGTGTTGATAAACACTCCAGGGCATGCCAAGTCCTGCAGGATGACAGCTGATGTGCCCAGGCTGTGGGGAGTGCCTGCACAGTGAGAGGAATTTTCCACTCCTCTATGGCAAGTGTGCCTGACCCTGCTGGGGGACTGTCCCCAGCAAGGCAGAGATTATCTGCTGGTGTCCCAGCTGGCTTGTCAGGCCTAGTAAACCCCCATGCAAGTGCTGTCCTTAGGCACATGGCAAAGCAAAGGGTGGTTGGGTTGCTTGAGGCATGGTGGCACACACTGCCCTGTGCTGCCCCCAGGAACAAGCAGGCTGGGTTAGGGTCCCCAAGGAGACCCCACCACCTTCATTTCACCATGAGGCTATTCTTGTATCCCGGCAAGGAACTGCCCCTTAGCTTTCCCCTTTCCAAGTACATGGGCCAAGCTGGAGTGAGCCATATGCTTCTCCATTCCCTGTGCCTAGAAATTGCCTTCCTGTGATTCTGGTCCTCTTTCCATATGCCCTGAGGGCAGTGGGTGACCCTTGACAGGGTCCTCCAGGCTGCCTGGGTCAGTTCTGTCCAGGTGTGTCTTCTAGCAAGTTGGAAATGCCTCAAAGAGCAGTCGGTTTGTGGTATGAAGTGGGTGTGCTCAGTCCTGTGCTGGCCACTGTTTGGTAATTAGCATGTGAAAGTCCAATTCAATTTGACCAGGGTGTTCTAGAGCTGCAGTTCCTTTTGTCCACCCTGCCATCCCACTGTGCTCTCAACAGAAGCCTGAAAAGCTCGTGCCAGGCAGCACAGACCTGGACAACGTACCTGTGCACAGTGCCACATGAGTCCCTGTCCCCCAACACAGCCTGGCCTATGCTGTGCCATCAGTGGCAAAGTAGCTAAGTTTCAGCCAACAGCTGGAGAGAGTGGGGGGCTCACAGGTCTCCTGTGAGGATGGTATGTTGGGAATGAGAGCTCTTCGAGGATCCTTCCCCCTTCCCTTCCCTTCCCTTCCCTTCCCTTCCCTTCCCTTCCCTTCCCTTCCCT